>NW_020622713.1:9626122-9696832 GCF_003573695.1 Papaver somniferum
TTTATAATGAGCCATTATTTGTCTAGTTCTGACTGGAATTGAAGGTCCAAATAGCAAAACCGAATTTTTAAAGCTTAGGCAGTTGTACACGCTTTGCTTTCCTAAAAATGAACTGAAATATTATGTTCTTTCTTACACTTGATATTGTTCTATGATATGTAAGATTTCTAATGAGCCATTATTTTTCTAGTTCTGACTGGAATAAAAGGTCCAAAGAGCAAAACCGAATTTTTAACGAAAAGCATAGGCAGTACACGCTTTGCTTTCCTAAAAACGAACTGAAATATTTTGTTCCTTTTTACACTTGATCTTTTTCTATGATATGTAAGCTTTATAACGAGACATTATTTATCTAGTTTTGACTGAAATTGAAGGTCCAAAGAGCAAAACCGAATTTTTAACGAAAAGCATACACAGCGGTACACGCTTTGCTTTCGTAAAGATGACCTGAAATATTTTGTTCCTTTTTACTCTTGATATTTTTCTATGATCTGTAAGCTTTCTAACTAGCCATTATTTGTCTAGTTCTGACTGGAATTGAAGGTCCAAAGAGCAAAACCGAATTTTTAACGAAAAGGATAGGCAGATGTACACGCTTTGCTTTCGTAAAAATGACCTGAAATATTTTGTTCCTTTTTACACTTGATCTTTTTCTATGATCTGTAATATTTCTAACGATCCATTATTTTTCTAGTTCTGACTGGAATTGAAGGTCCAAATAGCAAAATCGAATTTTTAACGAAAATCATAGGCAGTACACGCTTTGCTTTTGTAAAATTAACCTGAAATATTTTATTAATTTTTACACTTGATATTGTTCTATGATATGTAATCTTTCTAATGAGACATTATTTGTCTAGTTCTGACCTGGAATTGAAGGTCCAAGGAGCAAAAACCGAATTTTTAACGAAAAGCTTAGGCTGTTGTACGCGCTTTGCTTTCGTAAAAATGACCTGAAATATTTTGTTCCTTTTTACACTTGATATTTTTCTATGATTCGTAAGATTTCTAATGAACCATTATTTTTCTAGTTATGACTGGAATTGAAGGTCCAAAGAGAAAAATCGACTTTTTAACGAAAAGCATAGGCAGTAAACGCTCTGCTTTCCTAAAATTGAACTGAAATATTTTTTTCCTTTTTACACTTGATATTGTTCTATGATATGTAAGCTTTCTAATGAGCCATCATTTGTCTATTTCTGACAAGAATTAAAGGTCCAAAGAGCAAAACTGAATTTTTAACGAAAAGCATAGGCAGCTGTGCACGCTTTGCTTTCCTAAAAATGAACTGAAATATTTTGTTCCTTTCTAAACTTGATATTGTTCTATGATATGCAAGCTTTCTAATGAGCCATTATTTGTCTAGTTCTGACTGGAATTGAAGGTCCAAATAGCAAAACCGAATTTTTAAAGCTTAGGCAGTTGTACACGCTTTGCTTTCCTAAAAATGAACTGAAATATTATGTTCTTTCTTACACTTGATATTGTTCTATGATATGTAAGCTTTCTAATGAGACATTATTTTTCTAGTTCTGACTGGAATTGAAGGTCCAAGGAGCAAAAACCGAATTTTTAATGAAAAGCTTAGGCTGTTGTACGCGCTTTGCTTTCGTAAAAATGACCTGAAATATTTTGTTCCTTTTTACACTTGATATTTTTCTATGATTCGTAAGCTTTCTAATGAACCATTATTTTTCTAGTTATGACTGGAATTGAAAGTCCAAAGAGAAAAACCGAATTTTTAACGAAAAGCATAGGCAGTAAACGCTTGCTTTCCTAAAAATGAACTGAAATATTTTTTTCCTTTTTACACTTGATATTGTTCTATGATATGTAAACTTTCTAATGAGCCATCGTTTGTCTATTTCTGACTGGAATTAAAGGTCCAAAGAGCAAAACTGAATTTTTAACGAAAAGCATAGGCAGTTGTACACGCTTTGCTTTCCTAAAAATGAACTGAAATATTTTGTTCCTTTTTACACTTGATATTGTTCTATGATATGCAAGCTTTCTAATGAGCCATTATTTGTCTAGTTCTGACTGGAATTGAAGGTCCAAATAGCAAAACCGAATTTTTAAAGCTCAGGCAGTTGTACACGCTTTGCTTTCCTAAAAATGAACTGAAATATTATGTTCTTTCTTACACTTGATATTGTTCTATGATATGCAAGCTTTCTAATGAGCCATTATTTTTTCTAGTTCTGACTGGAATAGAAGGTCCAAAGAGCAAAACCGAATTTTTAACGAAAAGCATAGGCAGTACACGCTTTGCTTTCCTAAAAACGAACTGAAATATTTTGTTCCTTTTTACACTTGATCTTTTTCTATGATATGTAAGCTTTATAACGAGACATTATTTATCTAGTTTTGACTGAAATTGAAGGTCCAAAGAGCAAAACCGAATTTTTAACGAAAAGCATACACAGCGGTACACTCTTTGCTTTCGTAAAAATGACCTGAAATATTTTTTTCCTTTTTACACTTGATATTTTTATATGATTCGCAATCTTTCTAATGAACAATTATTTTTTTAGTCTGACTGGAATTGAAGGTCCAAAGAGAAAACCGAATTTTTAACGAAAAACATAGGCAGTAAACGCTTTGCTTTCCTAAAAATGAACTGAAATATTTTTTTCCTCTTCACACTTGATGTTGTTCTATGATATGTAAGATTTCTAATGAGCCATCATTTTTCTAGTTCTGACTGGAATTAAAGGTCCAAAGAGCAAAACCGAATTTTTAACGAAAAGCATAGGCTGTACACGCTTTGCTTTCCAAAAAATGAGCTGAAATATTTTGTTCCTTTTTACACTTGATATTGTTATATGATATGTAAGATTTCTAGTAAGCTATTATTTGTCTAGTTCTGACTGGAATTGAAGGTCCAAAGAGCAAAACCGAATTTTTAACGAAAAGGATAGGCAGATGTACACGCTTTGCTTTCGTAAAAATGACCTGAAATATTTTGTTCCTTTTTACACTTGATATTGTTCTATGATCTGTAAGCTTTCTAACGAGCCATTATTTTTCTAGTTCTGACTGGAATTGAAGGTCCAAATAGCAAAACCGAATTTTTAACGAAAATCATAGGCAGTACACGCTTTGCTTTTGTAAAATTAACCTGAAATATTTTGTTCCTTTTTACACTTGATATTGTTCTATGATATGTAAGCTTTCTAATGAGACATTATTTTTCTAGTTCTGACTGGAATTGAAGGTCCAAGGAGCAAAAACCGAATTTTTAACGAAAGGCTTAGGCTGCCGTATGCGCTTTGCTTTCGTAAAAATGACCTGAAATATTTTGTTCCTTTTTACACTTGATATTTTTCTATGATTCGTAAGATTTCTAATGAACCATTATTTTTCTAGTTATGACTGGAATTGAAAGTCCAAAGAGAAAAACCGAATTTTTAACGAAAAGCATAAGCAGTAAACGCTTTGCTTTCCTAAAAATGAACTGAAATATTTTTTTTCCTTTTTACACTTGATATTGTTCTATGATATGTAAACTTTCTAATGAGCCATCATTTGTCTATTTCTGACTGGAATTAAAGGTCCAAAGAGCAAAACTGAATTTTTAACGAAAAGCATAGGCAGTTGTACACGCTTTGCTTTCCTAAAAATGAACTGAAATATTTTGTTCCTTTTTACACTTGATATTGTTCTATGATATGCAATATTTATAATGAGCCATTATTTGTCTAGTTCTGACTGGAATTGAAGGTCCAAATAGCAAAACCGAATTTTTAAAGCTTAGGCAGTTGTACACGCTTTGCTTTCCTAAAAATGAACTGAAATATTATGTTCTTTCTTACACTTGATATTGTTCTATGATATGTAAGATTTCTAATGAGCCATTATTTTTCTAGTTCTGACTGGAATAAAAGGTCCAAAGAGCAAAACCGAATTTTTAACGAAAAGCATAGGCAGTACACGCTTTGCTTTCCTAAAAACGAACTGAAATATTTTGTTCCTTTTTACACTTGATCTTTTTCTATGATATGTAAGCTTTATAACGAGACATTATTTATCTAGTTTTGACTGAAATTGAAGGTCCAAAGAGCAAAACCGAATTTTTAACGAAAAGCATACACAGCGGTACACGCTTTGCTTTCGTAAAGATGACCTGAAATATTTTGTTCCTTTTTACTCTTGATATTTTTCTATGATCTGTAAGCTTTCTAACGAGCCATTATTTGTCTAGTTCTGACTGGAATTGAAGGTCCAAAGAGCAAAACCGAATTTTTAACGAAAAGGATAGGCAGATGTACACGCTTTGCTTTCGTAAAAATGACCTGAAATATTTTGTTCCTTTTTACACTTGATATTTTTCTATGATCTGTAATATTTCTAACGATCCATTATTTTTCTAGTTCTGACTGGAATTGAAGGTCCAAATAGCAAAATCGAATTTTTAACGAAAATCATAGGCAGTACACGCTTTGCTTTTGTAAAATTAACCTGAAATATTTTATTAATTTTTACACTTGATATTGTTCTATGATATGTAATCTTTCTAATGAGACATTATTTGTCTAGTTCTGACCTGGAATTGAAGGTCCAAGGAGCAAAAACCGAATTTTTAACGAAAAGCTTAGGCTGTTGTACGCGCTTTGCTTTCGTAAAAATGACCTGAAATATTTTGTTCCTTTTTACACTTGATATTTTTCTATGATTCGTAAGATTTCTAATGAACCATTATTTTTCTAGTTATGACTGGAATTGAAGGTCCAAAGAGAAAAATCGACTTTTTAACGAAAAGCATAGGCAGTAAACGCTCTGCTTTCCTAAAATTGAACTGAAATATTTTTTTCCTTTTTACACTTGATATTGTTCTATGATATGTAAGCTTTCTAATGAGCCATCATTTGTCTATTTCTGACAAGAATTAAAGGTCCAAAGAGCAAAACTGAATTTTTAACGAAAAGCATAGGCAGCTGTGCACGCTTTGCTTTCCTAAAAATGAACTGAAATATTTTGTTCCTTTCTAAACTTGATATTGTTCTATGATATGCAAGCTTTCTAATGAGCCATTATTTGTCTAGTTCTGACTGGAATTGAAGGTCCAAATAGCAAAACCGAATTTTTAAAGCTTAGGCAGTTGTACACGCTTTGCTTTCCTAAAAATGAACTGAAATATTATGTTCTTTCTTACACTTGATATTGTTCTATGATATGTAAGCTTTCTAATGAGACATTATTTTTCTAGTTCTGACTGGAATTGAAGGTCCAAGGAGCAAAAACCGAATTTTTAATGAAAAGCTTAGGCTGTTGTACGCGCTTTGCTTTCGTAAAAATGACCTGAAATATTTTGTTCCTTTTTACACTTGATATTTTTCTATGATTCGTAAGCTTTCTAATGAACCATTATTTTTCTAGTTATGACTGGAATTGAAAGTCCAAAGAGAAAAACCGAATTTTTAACGAAAAGCATAGGCAGTAAACGCTTGCTTTCCTAAAAATGAACTGAAATATTTTTTTCCTTTTTACACTTGATATTGTTCTATGATATGTAAACTTTCTAATGAGCCATCGTTTGTCTATTTCTGACTGGAATTAAAGGTCCAAAGAGCAAAAATGAATTTTTAACGAAAAGCATAGGCAGTTGTACACGCTTTGCTTTCCTAAAAATGAACTGAAATATTTTGTTCCTTTTTACACTTGATATTGTTCTATGATATGCAAGCTTTCTAATGAGCCATTATTTGTCTAGTTCTGACTGGAATTGAAGGTCCAAATAGCAAAACCGAATTTTTAAAGCTTAGGCAGTTGTACACGCTTTGCTTTCCTAAAAATGAACTGAAATATTATGTTCTTTCTTACACTTGATATTGTTCTATGATATGCAAGCTTTCTAATGAGCCATTATTTTTTCTAGTTCTGACTGGAATAGAAGGTCCAAAGAGCAAAACCGAATTTTTAATGAAAAGCATAGGCAGTACACGCTTTGCTTTCCTAAAAACGAACTGAAATATTTTGTTCCTTTTTACACTTGATCTTTTTCTATGATATGTAAGCTTTATAACGAGACATTATTTATCTAGTTTTGACTGAAATTGAAGGTCCAAAGAGCAAAACCGAATTTTTAACGAAAAGCATACACAGCGGTACACGCTTTGCTTTCGTAAAAATGACCTGAAATATTTTTTTCCTTTTTACACTTGATATTTTTATATGATTCGCAATCTTTCTAATGAACAATTATTTTTTTAGTCTGACTGGAATTGAAGGTCCAAAGAGAAAACCGAATTTTTAACGAAAAACATAGGCAGTAAACGCTTTGCTTTCCTAAAAATGAACTGAAATATTTTTTTCCTCTTCACACTTGATGTTGTTCTATGATATGTAAGATTTCTAATGAGCCATCATTTTTCTAGTTCTGACTGGAATTAAAGGTCCAAAGAGCAAAACCGAATTTTTAACGAAAAGCATAGGCTGTACACGCTTTGCTTTCCAAAAAATGAGCTGAAATATTTTGTTCCTTTTTACACTTGATATTGTTATATGATATGTAAGATTTCTAGTAAGCTATTATTTGTCTAGTTCTGACTGGAATTGAAGGTCCAAAGAGTAAAACCAAATTTTTAACGAAAAGCATAGGCAGTTGTACACGCTTTGCTTTCGTAGAAATGACCTGAAATATGTTGTTCCTTTTTACACTTGATATTTTTCTATGATCTGTAAGGTTTTTAGCGAGACCTTATTTTTCTAGTTCTGACTGGAATTGAAGGCCCAAAGAGCAAAACCGAATTTTTAACGAAAAGCATGGCAGCTGTACCGTTTTGCTTTCCTAAAAATGAACTGAAATATTTTGTTCCTTTTTACACTTGATATTATTCTATGATATGTAAGCTTTCTAATGAACAATTATTTTTCTAGTTCTGACTGGAATTGAAGGTCCAAAGACCAAAACCGAATATTTAACGAAAACCATAGGCAGCTGTACGCGCTTTGCTTTCTTAAAAATGACCTGAAATATTTTGTTCCTTTTTGCACTTGATATTGTTCTATGATATGTAAGATTTCTAACGAGACATTATTTATCTAGTTCTGACTAGAATTGAATGTCCAAAAAGAAAAATCCGAATTTTTAACGAAAAGCAATCACAACTGTACACGCTTTGCTTTCCTAAAAATGAACTGAAATATTTTGTTCATTTTTACACTTGATATTGTTCTATGATATGTAAACTTCTAGCGAGACATTATTTATCTAGTTTTGACTGAAATTGAAGGTCAAAAGAGCAAAACCGAATTTTTAACGAAAAGCATACACAACGGTACACGCTTTGCTTTCGTAAAAATGACCTGATATATTTGGTTTCTTTTTACACTTGATATTGTTCTATGATCTGTAAGATTTCTAACGAGCCATTATTTTTCTAGTTCTGACTGGAATTGAAGGTCCAAATAGCAAAACCGAATTTTTAACGAAAATCATAGGCAGTACACGCTTTGCTTTTGTAAAATTAACCTGAAAAATTTTGTTCCTTTTTACACTTGATATTGTTCTATGATATGTAATCTTTCTAATTAGACATTATTTGTCTAGTTCTGACTGGGATTGAATGTCCAAGGAGCGAAAACCGAATTTTTAACGAAAAGCTTAGGCTGTTGTACGCGCTTTGCTTTCGTAAAAATGACCTGAAATATTTTGTTCCTTTTTACACTTGATATTTTTCTATGATTCGTAAGATTTCTAATGAACCATTATTTTTCTAGTTATGACTGGAATTGAAGGTCCAAAGAGAAAAACCGAATTTTTAACGAAAAGCATAGGCAGTAAACGCTTTGCTTTCCTAAAAATGAACTGAAATATTTTTTTCCTTTTTACACTTGATATTGTTCTATGATATGTAAACTTTCTAATGAGACATCATTTGTCTATTTCTGACTGGAATTAAAGGTCCAAAGAGCAAAACTGAATTTTTAACGAAAAGCATAGGCAGTTGTACACGCTTTTCTATCCTAAAAATGAACTAAAATATTTTGTTCCTTTTTACACTTGATATTGTTCTATGATATGCAAGCTTTCTAATGAGCCATTATTTGTCTAATTCTGACTGGAATTGAAGGTCCAAATAGCAAAACCGAATTTTTAAAGCTTACGCAGTTGTACACGCTTTGCTTTCCTAAAAATGAACTGAAATATTATGTTCCTTCTTACACTTTATATTGTTATATGATATGTAAGCTTTCTAATGAGCCATTATTTTTCTAGTTCTGACTGGAATAGAAGGTCCAAAGAGCAAAACCGAATTTTTAACGAAAAGCATAGGCAGTACACGCTTTGCTTTCCTAAAAACGAACTGAAATATTTTCTTCCTTTTTACACTTGATATTTTTCTATGATATGTAAGCTTTCTAACGAGACATTATTTATCTAGTTCTGACCGAAATTGAAGGTCCAAAGAGCAAAACCGAATTTTTAACGAAAAGCATACACATCGGTACACGCTTTGCTTTCGTAAAAATGACCTGAAATATTTTGTTCCTTTTTACTCTTGATAGTTTTCTATGATTTGTAAGATTTCTAACGAGCCATTATTTGTCTAGCTCTGACTGGAATTGAAGGTCCAAAGAGCAAAACCGAATTTTTAACGAAAAGGATAGGCAGCTGTACACGCTTTGCTTTCGTAAAAATGACCTGAAATATTTTGTTCCCTTTTACACTTGATATTTTTATATGATTCGTAAGCTTTCTAATGAACAATTATTTTTCTAGTCTGATTGGAATTGAAGGTCCAAAGAGCAAACCGAATTTTTGACGAAAAACATAGGCAATAAACGCTTTGCTTTCCTAAAAATGAACTGAAATATTTTTTTTCCTTTTTACACTTGATATTGTTCTATGATATGTAAGATTTCTAATGAGCCATCATTTTTCTAGTTCTGACTTGAATTAAAGGTCCAAAGAGCAAAACCGAATTTTTAACGAAAAGCATAGGTACACGCTTTGCTTTCGTAAAAATGACCTGAAATATTTTGTTACTTTTTACACTTCATAGTGTTCTATGATCTGTAAGCTTTTTAGCGAGACATTATTTGTCTAGTTCTGACTGGAATTGAAGGTCCAAAGAGCAAAACCGAATTTTTAACGAAAAGCATAGACACCTATACACGCTTTGCGTTCGTAAAATTAACTGAAATATTTTGTTCCTTTTTAAACTTGATATTGTTCTATGATATGTAAGCTTTCTAATGAGCCATTATTTTTCTAGTTATGTCTGGAATTGAAGGTCCAAATAGCAAAACCGAATTTTTAACAAAAATCATAGGCAGTACACGCTTTGCTTTTGTAAAATTAACCTGAAATATTTTGTTCATTTTTACACTTGATATTATTCTATGATATGTAAGCTTTCTAACGAGCCATTATTTATCTAGTTCTGACTGGAATTGAAGGTCCAGAGAGCAAACCGGATTTTTAACGAAAAGCATAGGCAGGTGTACACGCTTTGCTTTCCTAAAAATGAACTGAAATATTTTGTTCCTTTTTACACTTGATATTTTTCTATGATATGTAAGCTTCTAACGAGCCATTATTTGTCCAGTTCTGACTGGAATTGAAGATCCAAAGAGCAAAAAAGAATTTTTAACGAAAAGCATAGGCAGTTGTACAAGCTTTGTTTTCCTTAAAAAGAACTGAAATATTTTGTTCCTTTTTACACTTGATATTGTTGTATGACATGTAAGCTTTCTAATGAGCCATTATTTGTCTAGTTCTGACTGGAATTGAAGGTCCAAATAGCAAAACCGAATTTTTAACGAAAAGCATAGGAAGCTGTACACGCTTTGCTTTCGTAAAAATGACCTGAAATATTTTGTACATTTTTACACTTGATATTGTTCTATGGTCTGTAAGCTTTTTAGCGAGACATTATTTGTCTAGTTCTGACTGGAATTGAAGGTCCAAAGCGCAAAACCGAATTTTTAACGAAAAGCAGTACAACACAGTGTATTTGATTATACTCTTAAATGAATTCATAGGCACTTGAAGACGCCTTCAATAGCTTAGAAGGTGTAACGTGCGAGAAAGCTGATGAAGGATTGAATTTGTTCCCGCGCACCCAATTTCCTCAAAAAACAATCAAAGTTGATGGTGCTGCAAAGACTGCCCCAGATGTGTTTTATGCTAATACCTTCTGGAAGCTACCGGTATTGTTGTACTGCCTGGATATGACTTCGGACAGGTGAAACCGTGCATTCATTTTATTTACTTCGCTTATTAGCCGCATCTTTATGTATATTCTTTGTTTTTCACTTGGGCATATATGAGTCTGTCAGTTGATTCTTTTTGTATGTTATTTTTTCTTTTTTATGGAATAGGTTCCCGGTGTATGGTTTATTGGATTTACGATTCTACTTCAAGAGGAAAAGATCCAATGGGAAGACATTACGGTTATCATCTCGCGCTTGAAAAACTTCCACAAAGCTTTCATGGCTAATTTCCATGATTGAGGAAACATATATTGGTCATGGTCTTTTGGAAATGAATCCCATCCATTTTAGTTTTACAAAAAAATGACACTTTGTTCATAACTTTTGATGCTGCAGCATACTTTTTTATCTGAAGTTCTGAACTTAAAAAAACGCTTAAAGTTTATAAATTGCTTTCAGTAATTGAACATCCAACACGGCTGATTGACGATTCTGACTAACATGGCTTGGTCCATAATTCTGAACATTTGTTCTCCGACTCGAATGGTCTGAAATTCGAATCACATCGCGAGTCACTTGTGTCCAAAATTAATACTAGTACGTATGTTTGCATATGACTCGTGATCTAAATCTGAGTCGATACTGACTGCGCACGAGTCAGATGTTAAAACGTGTTTTTTTAGTTTTAGTCAAATCCGACGCGCTATTTGATGAGTTTCCCTGACTCGGACCTGTTTGAGTCACCAAACAAAATGCCATGTTGGTTGAGTGACTCAAAAACAAAACATATTGATTCAAAATTTAGATGAGTCAGATCCACATTAAAAAAAGGAAAGAAAAAAAAACGAGTTGACATCTATTGGGGACCTGGACGACTCAACAGATGGACTTGGCAGATTTACCACCAGAGATTGGGTAAAGATAGTCGCCGAGTGATTATGAACCACACAGTCAATAGTGATTTTTCTCTTTGGACCTTCAATTCCATTTAGAACTAGACAAATAATGTCTCGCTAAAAATCTTACAGATCATAGAACAATATCAAGTGTAAAAAGGAACAAAATATTTCAGGTCATTTTTACGAAAGCAAAACCGAATTTTTAACGAAAAGCATAGGCAGTTGTACACACTTTGCTTTTCTAAAAATAAACTGAAATACTTTGTTCCTTTTTACACTTGATATTGTTCTATGATATGTAAGCTTTCTAATGAGCCATTATTTGTCTAGTTCTGACTGGAATTGAAGATCCAAAGAGCAAAACCGAATTTTTAACGAAAAGCATAGGCAGTTGTACATGCTTTGCTTTCCTAAAAATGAACTGAAATATTTTGTTCCTTTTTAAACTTCATTTTTTTCTATGATGTAATCTTTCTAATGAGCCATTATTTGCTGTACACGCTTTGCTTTCGTAAAAATGACCTGAAATATTTTCTTTATTTTTACACTTGATATTGTTCTATGATATTTAAGCTTTCTAACGAGCCATTATTTGTCTAGTTCTCACTGGAATTGAAGGTCCAAAGAGCAAAACCGAATTTTTCACGAAAATTTTGTTAAAAATGAACTGAAATATTTTTCTCCTTTTTACACTTGATATTTTTCTATGATATGTAAGATTTCTAATGAGCTAGCATTTTTCTAGTTCAGACTGGAATTGAAGGTCCTAAGATCAAAACCGAATTTTTAACGAAAAGCATAGGCAGGTACACGCTTTGCTTTCCTTAAAAAGGAACTGAAATATTTTGTTCCCTTTTACACTTGATATTATTCTATGATGTAATCTTTCTAATGAGCCATTATTTGCTGTACACGCTTTGCTTTCGTAAAAATGACCTGAAATATTTTGTTCCTTTTTACACTTGATATTGTTCTATGATTTCTAAGTTTTGAATGAGCCATTATTTGTCTAGTTCTAACTGGAATTGAGGGTCCAAAGAGCAAAACCGAATTTTTAAAGAAAGGCATAGGCAGCTAGTTGTACACGCTTTGCTTTCGTAAAAATGACCTGAGATATTTTGTTCCTTTTTACACTTGATATTGTTCTATGATATGTAATATTTCTAACGAGCCATTATTTGTCTAGTTCTGACTGGAATTTAAGGTCCAAAGAGCAAAACCGAATTTTTAAAGAAAGGCATAGGCATCTAGTTGTACACGCTTGGCTTTCGTAAAAATGACCTGAAATATTTTGTTCCTTTTTACACTTGATATTGTTCTATGATATGTAGTCTTTCTAATGAGCCATTATTTGTCTAGTTCTGACTGAAATTCAAGGTCTAAAAAAAAAACCGAATTTTTAACGAAAAGCGCAAGCAGTTGTACACGCTTTGATTTCGTAAAACTGATCTCAATATTTTTTTGCTTTTTACACTTGATATTGTTCTATGATCTGTAATATTTTTAATGAGCCATTATTTGTCTAGTTCTGATTGTATTGAAGGTCCAAAGAGCAAAATCGAATTTTTAACGAAAAGCATAGGCAGCTGTACACGCTTTGCTTTCGTAAAAGTGACCTGAAATATTTTGTTCCTTTTTACACTTGATATTGTTATATGATCTGTAAGCTTTTTAGCGAGACATTATTTGTCTAGTTCTGACTGGAATTGAAGGTCCAAAAAGCAAAACCGAATTTTTAATGGAAAGCATAGGCTGCTTTACACGCTTTGCTTTCGTAAAAATGACATGAAATATTTTGTTCCTTTTTACACTTGATATTGTTCTATGATTTGTAAGCTTTTTGGTGAGACATTATTTGTCTAGTTCTGACTGGAATTAAAATTCCAAAGAGCAAAACCGAATTTTTAACGAAAAGCAAAGGCACCTATACACGCTTTGCGTTCGTAAAAATTAACTGAAATATTTTGTTCCTTTTTACACTTGATATTGTTCTATGATATGTAAGCTTTCTATGAGCCATTATTTTTCTAGTTCTGACTGGAATTGAAGGTCCAAATAGAAAAACCGAATTTTTAACGAAAATCATAGGCAGTACACGCTTTGCTTTTGTAAAATTAACCTGAAATATTTTGTTCATTTTTACACTTGATATTATTCTATGATATGTAAGATTTCTAACGAGCCATTATTTGTCTAGTTCTGACTGGAATAGAAGGTCCAAAGAGCAAAACCGAATTTTTAACGAAAAGCATAGGAAGCTGTACACGCTTTGCTTTCGTAAAAATGACCTTAAATATTTTGTACATTTTTACACTTGATATTGTTCTATGGTCTGTAAGATTTTTAGCGAGACATTATTTGTCTAGTTCTGACTGGAATTGAAGGTCCAAAGCGCAAAACCGAATTTTTAACGAAAAGCAGTACAACGCAGTGTATTTGCTTATACTCTTAAATGAATTCATAGGCACTTGAAGACGCCTTCAATAGCTTAGAAGGTGTAACGTGCGAGAAAGCTGATGAAGGATTGCATTTGTTCCCGCGCACCCAATTCCCTCAAAAAACAATCAAAGTTGCTGGTGCTGCAAAGACTGCCCCAGATGTGTTTTATGCTAATACCTTTTGGAAGCTACCGGTATTGTTGTACTGCCTGGATCTGACTTCGGACAGGTGAAACCGTGCATTCATTTTATTTACTTCGCTTATTAGCCGCATCTTTATGTATATTCTTTGTTTTTCACTTGGGCATATATGAGTCTATCAGTTGATTCTTTTTGTATGTTATTTTTGCTTTTCTATGGAATAGGTTCCCGGTGTATGGTTTATTGGATTGCCGATTCTACTTCAAGAGGAAAAGATCCAACGGGAAGACATTACGGTTATCATCTCGCGCTTGAAAAACTTCCACAAAGCTTTCATGGCTAAGTTCCATGATTGAGGAAACATATATTGGTCATGGTCTTTTGGAAATGAATCCCATCCATTTTAGTTTTACAAAAAAATGACACTTTGTTCATAACTTTTGATGCTGCAACATGCTTTTTTATCTGAAGTTCTGAACTTAAAAAAACGCTTAAAGTTTATACATTGCTTTCAGTAATTGAACAGCCAACACGGCTGATTGACGATTCTGACTAACATGGCTTGGTCCATAATTCTGAACATTTGTTCTCCGACTCGAATGGTCTGAAATTCGAATCACATCGCGAGTCACTTGTGTCCAACATTAATACTAGTACGTATGTTTGCATATGACTCGTGATCTAAATCTGAGTCGATACTGACTGCGCGCGAGTCAGATGTTAAAACTTTTTTTTTAGTTTTAGTCAAATCCGACGCGCTATTTGATGAGTTTCCCTGACTCGGACCTATTTGAGTCACGAAACAAAATGCCATGTTGGTTGAGTGACTCAAAAACAAAACATACTGAATCAAAATTTAGATGAGTCAGATCCACATTAAAAAAAGGAAAGAAAAAAAACGAGTTGACATCTATTGGGGACCTGGACGACTCAACAGATGGACTTGGCAGATTTACCACCAGAGATTGGGTAAAGATAGTCGCCGAGTGATTATGAACCACACAGCCAATAGTGATTTTTCTATTTGGACCTTCAATTCCATCTATAACTAGACAAATAATGTCTCGCTAAAAATCTTACAGATCATAGAACAATATCAAGTGTAAAAAGGAACACAATATTTCAGGTCATTTTTACGAAAGCAAAACCGAATTTTTAACGAAAAAGCATAGGCAGCTGTACACGCTTTGCTTTTCTAAAAATGAACTGAAATATTTTGTTCCTTTTTACACTTGATATTGTTCTATGATATGTAAGCTTTCTAACGAGCCATTATTTGTCTAGTTCTGACTGGAATTGAAGATCCAAAGAGAAAAACCGAATTTTTAACGAAAAGCATAGGCAGTTGTACATGCTTTGCTTTCCTAAAAATGAACTGAAATATTTTGTTCCTTTTTAAACTTCATTTTGTTCTATGATATGTAAGCTTTCTAACAAGACATCATTTGTCTAGTTCTGACTGGAATTGAAGGTCCAAAGAGCAAAATCGAATTTTTAACGAAAAGCATAGGCAGGTACACGCTTTGCTTTCGTAAAAATGACCTGAAATATTTTCTTTATTTTTACACCTTATATTTTTGTATGATATGTAAGCTTTCTAACGAGCCATTATTTGTCTAGTTCTGACTGGAATTGAAGGTCCAAAGAGCAAAACCGAATTTTTCACGAAAATTTTGTTAAAAATGAACTGAAATATTTTGCTCCTTTTTACACTTGATATTGTTCTATGATATGTAAGATTTCAGATGAGCTATCATTTGTCTAGTTCAGACTGGAATTGAAGGTCCTAAGAGCAAAACCGAATTTTTAACGAAAAGCATAGGCAGGTACACGCTTTGCTTTCCTTAAAAAGGAACTGAAATATTTTGTTCCCTTTTACACTTGATATTCTTCTATGATGTAAGATTTCTAATGAGCCATTATTTGTCTAGTTCTGATTAGAATTTAAGGTCCAAAGAGCAAAACCGAATTTTTAACTAAAAGCATAGGCTGCTGTACACGCTTTGCTTTCGTAAAAATGACCTGAAATATTTTGTTCCTTTTTACACTTGATACTGTTCTATTATTTGTAAGTTTCGAATGAGCCATTATTTGTCTAGTTCTGACTGCAATTGAAGGTCCAAAGAGCGAAACCGAATTTTTAAAGAAAGGCATAGGCAGCTAGTTGTACACGCTTTGCTTTCGTAAAAATGACCTGAGATATTTTGTTCCTTTTTACACTTGATAATATTTCTAACGAGCCATTATTTGTCTAGTTCTGACTGGAATTTAAGGTCCAAAGAGCAAAACCGAATTTTTAAAGAAAGGCATAGGCATCTAGTTGTACATGCTTGGCTTTCGTAAAAATGACCTGAAATATTTTGTTCCCTTTTACACTTGATATTGTTCTATGATATGTAGTATTTCTAATGAGACATTATTTGTCTAGTTCTGACTGAAATTGAAGGTCCAAAGAGAAAAACCGAATTTTTAACGAAAAGCGCAAGCAGTTGTACACGCTTTGATTTCGTAAAAATGATCTCAATATTTTTTTTCTTTTTACACTTGATATTTTTCTATGATCTGTAATATTTTTAATGAGCCATTATTTGTCTAGTTCTGACTATATTGAAGGTCCAAAGAGCAAAACCGAATTTTTAACGAAAAGCATAGGCAGCTGTACACGCTTTGCTTTCGTAAAAATGACCTGAAATATTTTGTTCCTTTTTACAGTTGATATTGTTATATGATCTGTAAGCTTTTTAGCGAGACATTATTTGTCTAGTTCTGACTGGAATTGAAGGTCCAAAGAGCAAAACCGAATTTTTAACGAAAAGCATAGGCACCTATACACGCTTTTCGTTCGTAAAAATTAACTGAAATATTTTGTTCATTTTTACACTTGATATTGTTCTATGATATGTAAGCTTTCTAATGAGCCATTATTTTTCTAGTTATGACTGGAATTGAAGGTCCAAAGAGCAAAACCGAATTTTTAACAAAAAGCATAGGCAGTTGTACACGCTTTGCTTTCGTAAAGATGACCTGAAATATTTTGTTCCTTTTTACATTTGATATTATTCTATGATATGTAAGATTTTCGATTACAATTGTTGAATATATTGTTTCATCTTCAACTGGCTCTTTATCTTCAATTTCATCATTGGAATCTACGGAACTCCAGTCGTCCCCGTTGATAGATTTATCACATTGATAAAAATGATTATAATATGCATCATCACAGGTACAAACTCTATATTCACTGCAACAGTCATCACGGTAGTCATAGGCAGTGGCAAGATCATAGATAGGATAATATAAGTGTCTTCAAAACATTCAGGAACTCTGGCAAGATTGAATGCGCGAATCAGTATTAATATTATGGATTTAACAACAACCAAAAGAAAAGATCTAGACAGATAATTGTACGTACCTTTGTTGCTCTTGATGCTTTTAATCCTTTTCTTGGTACCTCTGTTTTAGGTTCTTCATAAAACTTTGCACTAAAATGGGGTTTCAACGTAATCTGTAAAAGCAAAATAAAAAAAGATACTAATGCTCAAAAAAGTCACTAAGAACAGTTATGATGAAGAGACATAGTCCTCTGCTTCTTCTTCTTCTTCCTCTTCCAATCGCTCTGCGTAACCCTAACTCTGATCAGCGATATAAACTGTGTACACCTAACGCTATCGAAGGTTGTTTAACCATGAAAAGAGCCTCTTGACTTTTGGGTTTAAAAACGTGCTAGGCTACCCGACTTGGGCTAATTCACACCCTTAACTGCAGGAAATTCCATTTGTGACCCAATCTTTTCACCTGGTTGGCTGCTGGTTCAGAGATTTGGACCTTCCCATTCTAAACAAGCCTAGAGCACCAAGACCCTCAGATTTCATTAAATGGTTTAAGATTTGTGTAAAATAAGCTATCGTTTTAACCCTACACGAAAGACAATAAACAATTAGGGTTTCAAGATACATAATTATATATCTATATTGGAGTGGTAGAGAGAACAACTTTTTCACTTTGAAAAAGATCAAGATGATTAACAAAGGGTGCCAAGGCAACAAATTTTGCGTGATGAATATTATTCTCCCATCTGAAATCAAGTCGAATATATTTTCTAGGTTACCAGTTATATCGGTTTTGAACTATAGACGAGTATGTAAATCTTGGAGAAATCTCCTGCAGTTTGATCATGATACTCACTTTGCTTATATGCATCTTTGATATAATCATGGATTAATAATAAACCAGCAGCAGCATCAGTCATCGCTTAATACTGGTACTGATCTTGGTATGGTGAGTTTCGTCATCTTTGACCGGCAGGCACTATGCAGAGTACCATGAAAACGAAGAGGAAAAAATATTATTCCACACAAGGATCAATCTCAATTTTCCAGTGGACGTTTCCAAATTTCTTGTTTCATCATCTAACAGGTTGATTTGTTTATTAACGGCAACAGAGCGCAACTCAATGGCTTATTATTCAGGGTGCCCGCGATGGGTAAGCCCTCTATACGTATGTAATCCCATCACTCGAGAAATCCTGACCGTTCCAGTTTTGTATCTACACCAAAACAACAAGAGAGGAATTAAGCTTCTGCATGGATTTGGTTACCATCCTTTAACCAACGATTACAAGGTTGTGAGAATCTGTTACCACTCGCGAAAAGAGTCGGAGTCTGTTTTCTTAAAAGGGCACGTAGAGGACGAGACTATCTGTAATAACGTACCAGTTCAGAAATTACCAGATGATTCTCAAAGCTTGGATTCACCTGAGAGAACTGTCACATCTAAGTCAATATCTAAACATTCTCTTGATGTAAAAACTGTTGATTGGGAAACTCTCCTAGAAGAACAGTTGGTTGAACTTTCTGATGAAGGTGATTCAGATATTGATAGAGATGTTGATGAGGAAGTCTAAGTGTATGTTAAGTTTTTGTATTCGTGGAATATGAAGAAGATAACAACTTCTCATGTCTCACCTCTTCTGAATCCTCTCTGTCGAGAAAACAAGAAATTGAGAAGATGTACGCAGGTGTTTATTTTTCGAATCATTCTAACGAATCGATCCTCAAGTATTCTGAAGAAAACCTACGTATGAAGTCACTTGAATGTGATAATCTTTATCAAAAGTACTTTTTGTTGAAAGAGAAACTTGCAGAATCTGAAGCGAGGTGTAACTCTCAACAAATTATTTTTGATGACAGAGAAAGTGTTTGTCTCGCTCGAGAAAAATGGCTCGAGGCTGATTTAACAGCTGCTCTTGACAAAATCAAGATGTTGAAAGATGACTTGAAAAAGTTCAATACTAGTTCAATCAAATTAACCACTATGCTAGGAGAAAGTAAAAATCATCGTGATACACGAGGATTGGGCTATAAGGGAATAGATGCTCCAAGTATTAGCATAGAGGTAAAATTTGTCAAGGCTAGTGATTCTTCTCAACAAAAGGTTTCCACTAATGGAAAAAGTGAAGTACCTTCACCGACAATTAAGGTTCGAAAGAGCAAAGTATATCAACCTCCCAAGTTAGCACACACAGATCGAGGTAATAACATTCCTTATGTTTGCCAATATTGCGGAAATAAAGGTCACCTGGAAAGGAGATGTCGTTTCCGTATAAGGAATGATAAACTTCATGATGTTCTTTTTTGGGCATCATAAGAAGTTGTGAAACCAAGATCATACGTTAAGACTGATCCTCTTAACGTTACAGGTTGTAATTGTCCAACCTTTAGGCAAGGGAATCAGTGTTATGATAAACCTATATTTGCATATAAACGTCGTACGAATCCTTTTCACAATCATAATGATTATCAAAAGGATAACTTCGCAAAGACGAAAACAAGATCCGATGCTCCCAATTGGAGAAAGACTAACTTGCAAAAGAATAGTCAATCCAATTATCTTCCGAGAATTCTACAAGAGAGTAATGGGAAGAAGGTTCCAATTGTTCCTAAACGCACTCAGAAGTGGATACCAAAGAAAGTCGATGATGTTTTGAGTGTAAAAAGGAATGATCTCCCAGAAAATTCCATAACTATGGATAATGCAATATCCATGATGTTGGAACTTAACAAGTTTTTTAGGAAAATAGAATTGGATGTGAAAGGTTCTAAAAGTGATCTCTTTCATGATAATCCAAAGGTCACTTGTGGTGAGAAAGACATTTTCTATATAACGCACACTATGGACACACATATACTAGTGTGTGTCAATAGTGTAATACCGACGTGTCTATAGAACGCACACTATGGACACACATATACTAGCATGTCCAAAGAAGAAATTTTTGGCCACACTTTGAATTTGGCGTGTCTATAAATCCTACACTATCGACACGCATATACTGACGTGTCTATAAATCGTACACTATGGACACGCATATACTGACGTGTCCATAAATCGTACACTATGGACACACATATACTGGCGTGTCAATCAATCGTACACTATGGACACGCATATACTGGCGTGTCTAATGAACCAACTTTAAAACCCCACCTTAAATGGCGTGACTAACCTTTTGGACACGCCACTACTACCTAATGTGGCCATAGGCTGGTCTATAAACACGCCCAATCAAAAATTTAAAGTTAACGTGACTAAACGGTTGATATTTTGACACGCTAGTAGCCCTGGCGTGGCTGAAAGCACTTATATTAACACGTCCATTAAACATGGCGTGTCTATAAGGTAGAAGTATACCTTATAGACACGCCAAAACCAAAAAGGCGTGACAGTGAAGCATATATCTGGCGTGGCTAAAGGCCATTTCTGTACTAGTGGGACAGTCAGATGTGTATTTTGAAATGTTCTTGGAAACTTAAAATCCGGAAGTGATCCCTGAACAAGATGTTGTAAATGATCTTTTCTCATAGGTGTTCAAGGAACATAATTAACGGATCAAATTTTGTGCAGGTTTGGGATGAATCTTATTCAGCTGAAAATAATAGTGTTTTATCTTCCCTGGTAAGGAGTTCCAAGGTTGGTTAAACAGATGAAACATTTGAAATTTAGTTGTACAACGTAGTGCATTTGCTTATACTCTTAAATGAATTCATAGGCACTTGAAGACCCCTTCAATAGCTTAGAAGGTATAACGTGCGAGAAAGCTGATGAAGGATTGTATTTGTTCCCGCGCATCCAATTCCCTCAAAAACCAATCAAAGATGCTGATGCTGCAAAGACTGCCCAGATGTGTTTTAGGCTAAGTGCCTTCTGGAAGCTACCGGTATTGTTGTACTGCCTGGATCTGACTTCGGACAGGTGAAACCGTGCACTCATCTTATTTACTTCGCTTATTAGCAGCATCTTTACGTATATTCTTTGTTTTTCACTTGGGCATATATGAGAACGTCGGTTGATTCTTTTTGTATGTTATTTTTGCTTTTCTATGGAATAGGTTCCCGGTGTATGGTTTATTGGATTGTCGATTCTACTTCAAGAGGAAAAGATCCAACGGGAAGACATTACGGTTATCATCTCGCGCTTGACAAACTTCCACAAAGATTTCATGGCTAAGTTCCATGATTTAGGAAACATATATTGGTCATGGTCTTTTGGAAATGAAGCCCATCCGTTTTAGTTTTACAAAAAATGAAACTTTGTTCATAACTTTTGATGCTGCAGCATGCTTTTTTTATCTGAAGTTCTGAACTTAAAAAAGAACCTTGTTTTTAGGCATACCCAATAATTTTAGGGCATACCCAAACACTAGTCCTAACTAGAGTGACCTGATAAGGGGTACCCTCTGGGTGTTAAATTACCTAGATACCCTTAAATCCTTTAACTTACTAATCTATCCCTAACCCTAATAAAAAAACCTATAATCCATAAACCTAAAATCATTTTTTTATTAAACCCTTCTACTTCTCCACAGCCGAACCTCCTCTCCTCGTTTTTTTTTTCATCGCCTCATCGCCGAAATTTGATTGTCGATTCGTGAAGAGTTAATCAACGATTAAACTCATTTATATAATGGCTCGTTGTAAGCAAGTATCTCATTCTAACGATCAATTGAACAACCCATTGGGGAACTAACTCAAAATCAACCGGAAAAACAAACTCAAAATCAACCACACAATCAACCTTCCGAAGAGATTCAAGAAGAAACAACTGCGGGAATGAGAATAAGAAGGTTAGTTCTACAAACCCATCTTGTATTTGATGTTTTTGATTGGTATGAATGATTTAATTCGTCAAAAAAATGATTGTGCGGCGGTTTCAGGGTATGGTTCGGCGTAAAACAAACCATAGATGTGCGCCGAACTGTACTTGAAACTGAACCCTGAAAGTGCATATGAACGGTTCGGCGCACAACTGATTTCAGATATAAGCCGAACCTAATAACACAGAGCCATATATTTAGGATCGGCTTATTCGATGGTGTTGGTTTTGTGCCGAATATGTTTTGTGAATTTCAGAAATTTTGCATGTGCTCAGGATCGGCTTATATGGCATTGTTAGTTTTGTGCCCAATCTTAGGATCGACCTATATGGCATTGTTAGTTTTGTGCCGAATATTGAAGTTCGGCTTATAATTATCTTGTCGTATGAGCCGAACCTTTCTCTGTGTAAGCTAATGAAAATTTCAAGACATGGTTCGGCTCATATGTGTTATTTAGGGTGAGCCGAGCCCTTTTAACTTTGATACTTGTGTCAGGACCAATGCAGCTGCAAAGAGGAAGAAGATGGAGGTAACACCTTCTACTTCAAAAACTCCCGATCCTCGAGGAGGAGGTAGGAAAAAATTGGGAGTGGGAGGTAGAGGAACTGACATTTTAGAAGAAGGATATGAAGGAATGGCTGAAGATGTACAAATTGATGAACAAAGAAGAGTTGAAATACAAGGAATGGCTGAAGATGTACAAATTGATGAACAAGGAAGAGTTGGAATGGATGAAGATGAACAAGGAAGAGAAGAACATCAAGAAGTTCGCCAAGAACCACAACCCCAAGCAAAACCCAAGAAAGACAGGAAAGGTAAGAAGGTGGCAGAACCCGGGAAACAGAAGGACGATGATGAACCCTTTTTAACCTTGCTATCGCCAGTTCCACTTCGCTCACAAATCAATTCAAACCGATTCCCTCGGCTTTGTCGTCCTTTAACTAGTAGGCAATTCATCTTCATCGCGTGTTCCTCAGCCCAAACCACTGCTTCGGCTTTAGTTTTCCATCTCTACATTCATTCAAAAACAAATAATTAGTAACAAAAACTTCGGAATATTCCTACAACATTAAGGTAAACACCAAGTCCTTACATACCAAATCATTTTGGAAGATCCTTGGTATCCTCGTGAATTATCTCTACCGGAACAGGTTGATTTTCCATAGTTACAGGTCCGCCAAGCACGATCTACAAAGAATATCACAAGGTTAAATACTAGAAAAGGAATATAATAGCAATGTTCGGCTCATTCGACAATCATATTATGTGCCGAACCATGAACATTTATAGGTTTCGGCTGATACGACATTCTCAATATGTGCCGAACCAAGAACAAAATTTTAACCCAACAAATAACAAATTAATGTTCGGCTCATACTATAATAACATTATATGCCAAACCTTGAACATTAGGGTGTTTCGGCTTATACGAAGTTATCAATATATGCCGAACCAATAACATTACTTTAACCCCAAATATTTACAAATTCATGTTCGGCTTATACTATTTTGAATATATAAGCCGAACCTGTAATAATTTTTATTCCGGGCTATTCAGGATGTAGTTCGGCTTACTATGAAACTTTCATATGAGCCGAACTACTGTCTAGCAAAAGGGCTGGAATTGAAAATTATAGGTTCGACGCATGTTGTAAACAGATTCAGTGAGCCGAACCGTTCATGTTGAAAGTGGAAAATATAGGTCGGCGCATGCTGTAACCAAAGAATGAGCCGAACCGTTCATCATTTGGTTGATTCGGCTCATAGATGTCAGCCGAACCTGATCCTGATAAGCCGAACCATGAAGCAAAAATCCAAACTTTTGATAATTTGGAGTTATAGAAGTGAGATTGAGCATAAGATAAAAGTGTACCTGTGTATTAGAAGCATTGGGTTCCTCATATATGTACTCATCAACTGGATTTGGCTCATAAAAATCATCATTTTGAGTTTGTGTTTGTGCTTGAGCTTGTGTTTGTGCTTGAGTTTGTGTAAAATCATTCTCATAATCTAAGAAAAAATCCATTGGGGAATCATTGTTGTAGTTGATATGTATTTTCCTAGGTTTTTTAGATGAATTATGACCCTCCTCATTCTCCATTGAATCAAGAATCCAAATTTTTTAACTTTCTCCTTCTCTTTCTCTCCTTCTTAACCAAAACTTTGATTTTTTTTTTCCACAAAATTTTTTCATCTAAACAACCTTATAATTCTGAAAAAATTAACTTAACCACTAAACAAAAATTTTAATCACTAATCCAAATTATTAACACTAATACATAAAGGGCAGATTTGTCATTATAAAAAAATTTGGTTAAGGGGCTATCTCATTTTGTTATTTAACATCCCCTTTTCAAATAGTGGAGTATGCCTTGACAGTTTTTGGTATGCCCAAAAACATGGTTCTTAAAAAAACGCTTAAAGTTTATACATTGCTTTCAGTAATTGAACAGCCAACACGGCTGATTGACGATTCTGACTAACATGGCTTGGTCCATAACTCAGAACATTTGTTCTCCGACTCGAATGGCCTGAAATTCGAATCACATCGCGAGTCACTTGTGTCCAAAATTAATACTAGTACGTATGTTTGCATCTGACTCGTGATCTAAATCTGAGTCGATCCTGACTGCGCGCGAGTCAGATGTTAAACCGTGTTTTTTTAGTTTTAGTCAAATCCGACGCGCTATCTGATGAGTTTCCCTGACTCGGACCTATTTGAATCACGAAACAAAATGCCATGCTGGTTGAGTGACTCGAAAACAAAACATACTGAATCAAAATTTAGATGAGTTAGATCCATATTAAAAAAAGGAAAGAAAGTTGACATCTATTGGGGACCTGGACGAGTCAACAAATGGACTTGGCAGATTTACCACCAGAGATTGGGTAAAAATAGTCGCCGAGTGATTATGAACCACACTGTCAAAGTAAAGAAGAGGAGAAGAGGAGAAGGAAAAAAAATTAGTAAACCGAGAAAATGAATAAGAAATGGCGAGGTTTTGCGGCTAAAAAATCCAATTCGATTTCAAAAATGATCCTACCAAATCTGTATGATTATGTTCTTCATATCTTGTAGATAGGATTTCCGTGCATGGAACGTTCCATCTATCGCTATGTTATCATGTATCGAACTTTGTGGGACAAAAGCACTTTGATAGTGGCTTATTAAGAATGGGAGAAGTGGCCTAATTCGGTTGACTAGAATTTTTGAAATTATTTTATAAGTGATATTGCAGATTTCTATGGGTCTGAACTGAGATGATTTTAATTGGAGGTTTTGAAGTGGTCGACTTATTAAAGAATTGTTGAAGTTCGTTTATTTCGGACGGGTCCAGATTCGGGTGATGGACCGATTTAGAAGTATTAATCGTCTTCCCTGCATAAGGGTTTTAAGGTTTTGGTTGCTATGATTGGAAGCTTTATATGTGATTAGTAAGTCATCCGCATACATTAAATGAATAATGGGTGGTGTTTTATTTTGATATGTCGAGTCCCCGAATTGACTTTTGATTTTGTAGGTTTCCTTGATTTGTAGATAGGATTTTCAAGCTTTTTCCATGTTAAAAAGCTTGGTGATCTGTATGATTATGTTCTTCACCTCCCTAACATACAATTACAAAAACAAAAAATAATGATTACTCAAATTACCCAATTACAAAAACACAAATTAATTATCCTTTGAAATAAAATAATAATCAGTAGAACAAAATTATACAATCAACAAAAATCTCAAAACTCAAGCCCTACCATACATCTATTGAGTATCAGAAACAATTATCAGAAACCCAAAACTCTTCTCCATTTCCTTAGCGGTACAATTCTTGGTCCAAGATGATAATAACATTTCTATTAATTAAGAAAAAAAATAAAATATTCCAATTTCAATTCTCATCAAGAAATTTCAAAAAATATTAGTTCACGCATCAAACCCTAAGTCTGTCCACCAACACCATTAATAAAATCCACCCTTAGTTTGTTCACGCATCAGATCCACCTCATCTAATAACAACACTAATCGGAGCAAAAACAGAACAAATGTGTACATATTCTTCTTATCTAAGAAACAAAAGAAAAACAAATTAAAATGAATGGATTTGTCGATAAATACCCGCGAATGGTTTTTTTTATGAATTGACGATGAATCGATTCATGAAAATTTTATGCATCGATGATGAAGACGAGTTTGAAATGAAGAAGAAGAAGAAGAGAGGAAGAGGAAGACGAGTAGCGAATGGGTGAGTGGGTGTGGCAGTTTTTTTTTTTTAGATTAGGGTTAATGTATCACGGTTAGGATTAGGATTAAGGTTAACGTTAATTAGGTTAAGGGAAAATTCGTAAAACCATGGTCCCCAATATAGGGTTAGGATTATTGTTAGGACATCCCTTATCAATATAGGGTAGGTGGCCTAATAAGACCATGGTCCCAAAAAAAAGAACCATTTTTTGGGGACCATGGTTTTTTTTTTGGGGAACCATGGTCTTATTAGGCCACCTACCTTACAATGATAAGGGATGTCCTAACAATAATCATACTTAGCAAGTTTACTAATTTGCCCTTAACCTAATTAACATTAACCCTAATCAAAAAAAAAAACTGCCGCACCCACTCACCAATTCCCTACTCCTCTTCCTCTTCCTCTTCCTCTATTCTTCCTCTTCTTCATTTCAAACTCGTCTTCATCATCGATTCATAAAATTTTCTCGACAAACCCATTCATTAAAATAGGTTAAGGGCATCGATTCATTTCGACAAACCCATTCATTGAAATGGACATTTTGTTTTTCATCGATTCAATTGAATAGAAATCATCAAAATAGGCTTGAAATGGTAGTTACAGTGTTGAGTTCGGTTATAACGTGTTTTCTATTTTCCCTAGGTTCCTAACCGAACTCACTGAACTGAAGAACACGAAGAACAGTTCGGTTCTATGTGATTCAGACTTTGTTACCGAACTGTAGAGTTCGGTTGTTTCGCAAAGAAATTGTAAAATTTCCATGTAACCGAACTGTAGGGTTAAAAACAATAGAAAGAAATTTTGAGGATGTAACCGAACCTTACCACTTTTCCCATTAGTTTTATTAGTCTTATAACCGAACTCTGAACTATGAGTTCGGTTCGATCGCAAACATCTTCAAACTTTCATGTAACCGAACTGTAGGGTTAAAAACATAGAAATATTTTTTTTTTGTATGTAACCGAACCTTACTGTTATTCCCATTATTTTGAGTACTGTAAGCACCGAACTATGACCACTGAGTTCGGTTCGATCGCAAACATTTTAAAACGTCAATGTAACCGAACTGTAGGGTTAAAAACATAGAAAGAATTTTTTTTATGTAACCGAACCTTACTGTTATTCCCATTATTTTGAGTACTGTAAGCACCGAACTATGACCACTGAGTTCGGTTCGATCGCAAACATCTTCAAACTTTCATGTAACCGAACTGTAGGGTTAAAAACATAGAAATAATATTTTTTATGTAACCTAACCTTACTGTTATTCCCATTATTTTGGGTACTGTAAGCACCGAACTATGACCACTGAGTTCGGTTCGATCGCAAACATTTTAAAACCTCAATGTAACTGAACTGTAGGGTTAAAAACATAAAAACAATTTTTTTTATGTAACCGAACCTTACTGTTATTCCCATTATTTTGAGTACTGTAAGCACCGAACTATGACCACTGAGTTCGGTTAACTGTCAAAAAATGGCAGATTGCGAACCAACCGAACATAACGCTGCATGACAGAACTTCCATTGATATGAAGTTCGATAACCTGCGTGTTTGGCTCAAGTAGCCGAACTACATCTTCAAACTAGTTCGGTTACTTGTTCATCTCACAAGGAAACCGAACAACACCTTCAGATGAGTTCGATTACTTGTTCATCCTCACAAGGAAACCGAACTACACCTTCAGATGAGTTTGGTTACTTGTTCTTCATATAAAATAACTGAACTGTTCAAAATCCAGTTCCAAATCTTACATTTTTGGGGAATTTTTATCATTTAAACATACATTATCTAAGTTTGCATCACTTGAATACTCAAATGGGGTGAATTGGAATTTTTTTTTATTTTTCATGTTTTTCTTCTTCATCTTCTCTAACTCTAATCTCACAAAATTCTACTCATAATCATTTACTCAACTAATAATAAACCCATCTTTTAATTTAATCTCACTAATTATTTTTAACTAAATCATTTCACTAATCATAACCTAAAATTAATTATGAGGGTAGTTTAGGTATTAATATAAACATCAGATATGGGGTGACCTAGAATTACTTCTAATGTCTTTACCCAAGATAGAATCATGGTCCCCAAAAAAAGCTTCAAAAAAAACCATGGTCCCCAGAAAATGGTTATTTCGAATATGGACCAAGCCCAATATATAATGGAATGAATTATATATGAACCATGTTTTAGGGCATATAACAATAATCATTTCACTAATCAAAAAGAAAGATCGTACATAAGAAATTCCGTTGTGGGGCATAACCTACACATCACTGTTTGCTTCCAGTTTTGTTGTGGCATAGCGTTACATTTTCCGGCTTTAGATAAACTTTACGGTTGGTTTTTCATTTTACTTCTTATGATCTTTTGAAATTTGAATTTGATGGTCGTTTGATGTTGACAATTGGTTGTATTGATTCGCTTATTATTGTTGTCTTGTTTTAGATAGTGACAATAGCTGAGAATCTGAAATAGCCTTTGACTATGATAAGTTGATTTTGAAGTTTCTGATAATGTGGTGTCGGATGAGGATTTCCTAGTCAATTAGACTTTGTTTTCTAAAAAGTAATGTAGATCACCAGGCTCTTTTGCTGCTTACTGTTAGGATGCAGAATCACATTTTTGGTAATCTCAAAAACGAGTTAAAAACAAGGTAGTGGAAAGTGTCACCATCTCTTGTGGAGGGCATATCCCCAAAGATTTTACAGTGTACCTCATTGACATGTAATTGTAATTTATCAGCCTGGGGGTTTTCTTTTCTGTTCTCTTTGAGTTTATGGTTTTGGAGTCTGTGACTGTGTAGAACATGTAATAAGATAAGTATTAGGTATTAGATGGAGGCGTGTTTGGTTGGACATAATTAGGTATTGTAGGTGGTACGATCTGTTTTTTTTTTTTAATGTTTGACTGGACATATGAGAGAAATCTCCTTGCAGTTGTATAGCATCTCTAGAGCCTAGTTAGCAATTCGGGATACGGGAAACGTACGGAGCGGCATACGTACGTGCATTATTCGTTTTTAAGAATTGCAAATTCGGTCCACTATTCGGTCAACCAATTATGATTCGTGGATAGTACGGAACGGTATACGTACGTGTATAATTCGTTTTTGAGATCTTGATTCGGTACTGAAAATTCGGCACTTATAAAAAGTAGGAAAAGTGCTTTTCATAAGTGATTTTAACATTTATACAGAATATTTTCATTACATCTGTATTTAAGCAGCAAAAACCATCTGGCTCAGTGGTTAGTTGCTTAGTAGACGAGTCAAGGTCGCTTGTTCGACTCCTACACTCGTCAATTTTTGGAAAAAAATGACTTTAAATGAGCATTGGGCTTTGGAAGGAGGCTTGGTAGATGAGCCCATTAAAATGGGCTTTCTAAACTCTAAACAAACTTGGCGTATTTAAGTCACGAATCTGATACGGGACGCCAAAGTCGCGTATAGTTCGGCTTCCTCACAAAATCCGCGAATTAGGTTCCTGCTTTCAATTGGACGGACGAATAGGTCGTTGCCGTGCGATACGTGAAAATTCGCGAATCATTCACAGAATTGCTAACTAGGCTCTAGAGTATGAAGTTGCATCATATAGACTACAGAGTGTATTGGTTAAAGAATTTGGTCCAATAATATCATACCACACTAACTACACTACTATAAGCTAGTACATCTGTGTATGTGCCTAATATTGATGGAGAACTAGTCTGAAATATTATCTTACAGAGGCTTAAATAATCTTCACTGCCTTATTTAATTGATATTCCGGTCTTGGATACTTGTTTGTTGAAAGACAGCACACAGAATACACTATACTATACTATCTTAATCTAGCTAGTGATCAGTAAATTAGCGTGTAGTAAACATCGTTCGCTAGTACGATCTCTTGCTTGTTTTTGACGTTTAAGTATACCATTAAAAGATGTGTTATTAGTTTAACTCTAGAAAAGTCACCATACTACCAGACTACCTAGCAATGGTATTGTTTTTCTCTTTCTTCTTCATCACTTCTTTTCTGGTCAACTGATCTGTTTCATTTTCTTCATCACTTCTATTCTCGTCAAACTTGTAGTTTCTTTTTCTTCTTCTTCACCCATCCAAAAACACAACTCAAAAGAATCTGAAATACTTCAGACATACTTCTAAGAAGAAGAAGATTTCTTAGGATGTTCAACTAATTACATGGATGCAAAGGTACGTACTGGTTTTCCCACCGTTTGCAGGCCAACTCAAGCTTGAAGCACGATGATATTTCCTTTCAAAAGGAAACTGGTTGCATGTCTAAACATCTCTTATTCTATTTTCATCATTATTCCGCTCAAGATATTTAATTGTTCAAGTGAAAATGGACTTGATACAGATGCTTACCAAAAGAGATTTAAAACATATGGTTTGAACAAAATTGTAAAAAAGAAGGAAAAGCTTTTACATTTGTGTGTCTTACCTGCTGAAAACAATATATGAAGCTTTCTACGATTTCTTTGGAATCCATTATATTGGATCATTGGAGCTGCAGCCATTGCTGTAAGTCTTTTCCATGCATTTCTTATTACTATTATTATAGATTTTGATTTTCATTATTAAGTCTTGTAATCTGTTTGTTTTTTTGCAGCATACACCACAGGTTTGGCTAATTTCTGTAGGAATTATTGCACTCATCGTAATCAATTCGATTATTCGTTTAATCGAAGAGAATTACGCTGGAAATGCTGCTACTTTAATGGCTAGACTTTCTCCTGATAAAGCTAAGGTAAACCCACTTCTTTAGCCTTTGCTCTAAATTCATTAATTTAATGATAGTGAAATTGTGGTGAATGCACCATATAGATTTTATAACTTTTTGTGTTTGTTTAATAAGGTCCTTCGTGATAGAATCTGGAACGAAATAGATGCGACTTTGCTCATTCCTGGAGATATAATCAAGATTAAGCTTGGTGATATAATCCGTGCTGATGTCCGTCTCCTCAAAGGAGGTCCTGTAAAGATTTATAAGGTGTGTGTTTTGACAAGCAACATTCAGTCTATAATTGTTGTTCAGTTCTTGATGAATGCATGGAAATTGAATAGTTACTTGTTGGATGTTCTGTTATGTCATTGCAGGGCCCTCTTACTGGCGTATCCTTTTCAAGAGATACCTACAAAGAGGATTTTTTCGCCTCTGGGTCGATTTGTACACAGGGTGAAATAGATGCTGTGGTGATTGCTACCGGAAGTCGTACGAAGTTTGGAGAACATACACATCCAGTAGATACTACAAACCAAGATGATCAATATCAAAAGGCGAGAACTGTCACCTTTGTTGTAATCAGCGATAACTAATTGTTGTGTTAACTTGTTGGTCTGATACTGGTTAATTGCTGCTGTTCAGGATTTCACTGCAATCCTTCAATTCTGCATGTGTGTAGCAGTTGTTGCGATGCTGATAGAGACCGTTGTGATGTACCCCCATTCAACAACGTGCTTATCGTACGGTAATTAACAATCTTCTGGTTCTTCTGATTGGAGGGATCCCAATAGCCTTGCCTACAGTGCTCTCCGTGATAATGGCAATTGGCTCCCATCGCTTGTCTCAGCAGGTTGGTTCCGAGTTATGTTGGTGATGTGATTAATTGATAGATTTTGTTGGTGTTAATTGTTGTAAGAGCGAAATTTATGATGTTCAATTAGTTGTTCATATTCAGATGATAATTCTTCCTACTTCTTAGTTAATGATGTTCAATTACTTAATTGAGAAATTTAAGTTTGGGATTTCATTATCGTTTATGGTAATTTTTAACTGAATAAATACAACTTAGCACAGTTTTTACGAGGTGGGGTGGTTGAATTTCTCTTTAGTTATCCAATTCCATGGCCACACTGCCGGAGTTCTAATTTGCTAGGGATTCCCAGTACATTTGTTGTTCCATGACCATCCATTGTTCAGAGAGTTCACTCCATGACTTGAATCAAGTATGCGGCACAGATAGCACAACCTCTTTTTTCATCATCGATCAAAATCTTTATCTGATGAAAAATTTGCCAATTAGCTTCCTTTTGGCAGCTGCAATGAGGAAAAAGAAAACTGGGAGTCGAGCTCAGGTCTCCAGAGCTGGAATTCTTACCACTAACTACAGCCACATTGGTGACTGAAATCTCCAAAATAGCTTTATAGTTTACATGGAAATGACCCGCTCTCAGAATATTTAGTTTACACGGAGTCTTTTGAAGTGGAGAACAAATTAACCCGACGAACCATGGTGTCGTTTGTTGGGTGTAATAATCAAAAACAAAGAAAAATCAAATAAGCAACAGTTATTGATACTTAGCTCCTTTTTAATGGAAGTGGTTGCTTTGACGAAACGAACAAGCTCCTCATATCTCAGCAATAGCAACAGGGCAAAACTTTGGAAAACAGAGTGAGTCGCGTGTTCAACACGCTGTCCTTAAGACATTAGCGCCCGGCTACACTCAAGAGTGATGCTATAACCCTCACAGGACGGATATCTCCAGGATAAAACACCCTAATACATCTACTACTAGCATATGTAGTAGATGCTCAACTTGAGCTTGGCAACTCCGAAAAAATATTAAGGAAAATCGCGAATGCTAAAGAAATCAATACAAAATATTTTCTCTTGGAGGTCTCTCTAAAATATAGAGAAACCCCTTGGGGGTCTCTCTAAAATATAGAGAAACCCCTTTCCCATGTTTTCCCTTAAGGGTCCCTCTAAAATATAGAGCAACTCCTTTACCATGACTTTTACAAAAGTAGTGAATTTGTTTCTATAATTGACAAATACAACTTAAGAAGAGCTACTCCCCGATGTGGGACTAAAAATCTTATATAGTCTCTTAAAACAATTAAGAGTGGAAACTCCACTATGTGAGACTAATAAGTTTTTCATTCACAAAAGAAACATTAAATTAAAATCTTAAAAAGTATTTTATTAATCGTTTTTCCAACAATCCCCCACATGAATGAAAACTCAATAAAACGTGAAAAACACAGATAGATCTTGGTAAATCAACAACCCAATCTCACAACCCGAACTGACTGAATAGACAGACAGATCGTGCATGTTGAAGTCATACTAGCCATTTCAACGTCCTCTCATTCACACAACAGTGTGTTGATCCCAGGGTCTTACTATGGATTGCGTAAATCATAATAGTATAGAGAGCTTTCATATTTAGTTTCTCATAAGTGAGACTCAAGGTTTCTTTCACCAAAGTGAAAAAATCATGAAGTAGTGAACCCTTAATGACCCTTAGGTCCTAAGAACTAGTAATACCAAGACCATAAAAACAACATAAAACTCATTTTTTCTCAAAATGAATTAAAAATAGATAAAAACGAAAATCAGGAAATACCATTATAGGCAGAGGTGTCCATGAGGTCTTGAACCTTTGCTTAGTGAGATATCACCGGAACTACTTGCTAGACAGTGAACGCGATGTCTTGAACTGCTAGCGTTTGGTGTAATCCGCGATAGTAACCACACATGATATCTCCAAGGTTGCTGCCAAGCTCGTGCCGTTGTGTTCGTTTTGGCCCTGGACGTATCCTGTTTCTCAGAATGCTCGATAGAATCAGCTCATATTCTCATAGGAATCGACCCACTTCCTCATTCAGATAGGTGAATTCCATCAAGAGTGTTTACGGCTACACCCCACTTCAATTTTAAATTTAAACTATAGAACTCATTAAGACTTATTAAAAAGTCATCCTCCACATGCAGTCACACTATCACGTCTACACAATAGGGAAGGGACAGAGAATGAAAATCTCCGACAGTGTGTTACCTTTACCCACCATAAATTAGTTGTCTCATTCAAAACCTTTATTTGGGATCTCCAGTCAGCAAGGTTGAGTATCCTTCATGGAAAGTTTAATATATGAGCTTAAGCCCCAACCCCCTCGATGCATTTTAACTATCTCTTTGTACAAACCTTTCGTCAAAGGTTGCGCGAAATTCTCCTTGGACTTTAGCCAATCAATAGAAATAACGCCGATTGAGACTAGTTATTTCTTAGCTTTAACTATTATAGCTTGGATAACACAATGTATAGATATAGCTGGCATAGGCCTATGCCAGAGAGGAATGTCTTCTAAAAAGCATCTTAGGAACTCGACCCCCTCTCGTGCTTTATCTAACGCAATACTCTCAGATTCCATAATGAAATGAGGAAAAAGAAACTGAAAGTGCAAAAAAATAAAAAAAAGTCGAGCTCAGGTCTCCAGAGCTGGAATTCTTACCACTAAACTACAGCCACACTGGTGATTGAAATCGACTAGAGAAGAAATGCCAATATATAACTTCGCGTTCAAAACAAAAACAAAAAATTATTAATGAAAAGAGAAGCATTTTTTTTTAATCCACCCATATTGACATGAAGTCAAATTGACTAGACTAAAATCAGCTTTTCCTATAGTAAAAGTAGCTTTCCCCTAGCAATTATCAAATTTAATTGGAATCCAAAGTCTCTTGTAATTTGTTGAATTTTGTAACAAATTACACACAACAGTACACAATCCGCATCAAACGGCAACAATCCAATAAAACAGTGACACATGTCCAAATGTTTTGAATTTCAAAATGATAAAATTGGCGGGAAACCTGAAGGGTAAAACGTGAAACAAAATTCGTACTGTGCTCACGGGTGACATTTTCTGTGACTTTGACTAGTCTTATCCTGTTATAATAATAGCACTCCACTCATCCTCTCTACATAAGCAAAATTTTGGGCCTTATCTTCAACTGTCATTGATATCCTATTTCTTTTGCAGGAGAGAGAGATGTTGCAAGAGAAAGCTATGAAAATGAAAACTTAAATCTTTTTTTGATTTTGAGGTGATCTCTTTCTAATTATCTTATCTTCTCCTCTTTCATTCCCAATCTAATATCATATATGATTGTATTTTTGGTTTTTTACTTCCCAGGGTTTGCTGCTGCTGGTGCTAGATAGAATGTGATGATATAGCAAGCCCTAACTCTACTTTTGATTTTGGTGACTACTATTGAACTTTACACTTTTGTTTCTTTTAATTCTTCTTCATTTCAAATGTTGTTTTTTTTGTTTCATGTTTCTTTCTTGTGTAATAAATATGGGGTTAGAGTTTTTCTGAGGGTTTTATACCATGCTGTAGTGGATCTGGTTTGTTGTATACATGATGTGTTTGTGATCTCCTAGATATTAGATCTGCTTTTATCTTTCTCTTTTGGATTATAAAGAGTATGAGTAAATGATAAAACAATTAATTAAGGTGCGGTTTACCGATTATTTGCTTGATTTGAACTGATGTTACCTATGCTTGATTTGGACAACTTCACTTGTTAATTTAGGACGTGTGTTGTAGAGTTCATCCATACTTTTTTCTTTTTCTTGATTTGAACCGATTTGGCTTTTGCTTGATTTGTAATGATTTCTTAGACTACTTCACATGTTATTAGATCTGAAATTGTATTTCTGAACCCTGAAAGTAATTGATTTGAGTTGTGTTACATGACTTTTGCTTCATGTTATCTCAAATTTTTACTTTTCCATGTTGATACTTTTGGTGTTGTAGGTGGGACCCCGCAACAGGTTTCCTATTCGATTTCAAAAATAATCGTACCAAATCTGTATGATTATGTTCTTCATATCTTGTAGATAGGATTCCCGTGCATGGAACGTTCCATCTATCGCTATGTTATCATGTATCGAACTTTCTGGGACAAAAGCACTTTGATAGTGGCTTATTAAGAATGGGAGAAGTGGCCTAATTCGGTTGACTAGAATTTTTGAAATTATTTTATAAGTGATATTGCAGATTTCTATGGGTCTGAACTGAGATGATTTTGATGGATGGTCGATTTTAGGTATTAGTGTTATGTTTGTGTGATTTATTAGAGGGTAAATATTTATGTTATTAAAAAAACTCCGAACCATTGCTATCAATTGGTGATGAGTTTTTTCCCAGAAAACCTTGAAGAACTTACTTGTGTATCCATCTGGACCTGGAGCACTTTCTGAATTAATTGAGAAGATAACTTGTTATTTCCGTTGTAGTTACTTCCTTTATGAGTAGGTATCATTGTCTGGGAGTTAATCTCGGTATGATATTTGTGAATATATCTTCATTAATCATTGTAGGCGGTGCCGTATATTGCTGAGTGTAGTGATCTGGAATGAGTTGAACAACGTCTTTCTTTTTGTTAATCCAGTTGTTTTGTGGGTCTTGTAATTGTTATATATTGTTACAGGATCTGTGGATGGTAGATTTAGTATGGAAGAAATTTGTGTTTAGATCACCATATTATAACCATTGAATTCTAGATCTTTGTTGCCTGTATGTCGCATGGCATTGTAATAGTTCTACATGATCTATTCTTAGTTGTTTTTCTTGATGAAGCCAGAGATCTGGGGCAGGGACCGATTGGGTTGCAAAATGATGTGTTGCGTGTTTTATCTTGGCTGTTGATTTCTTGATCATAGTTGGCAGGTGGCCAAAGGTTTGTTTGTTCTATTCTAGGAGGGTTTGTCCGGTTTTTATGAGTTTGAGTTTGAGGTCTAGGATAGGTTCAATATCTTGTTTTTGCTCCCATGCCGATTCGACTATTTGCTTGAGTTGGGGATGAGAGAGCCACATGTGTTCGAATTTGTAGTTTTTAGTTCCTTTCCAATCCATTGCTTTCCTTTGTAGTAGTATCGCACATTGATCTGCAGCTATTCTTGAAAGATGATTAACTGCTCATGTGGATTTGACGTTCGCCAAAGTTGGGTTGCTAAAGCTCTATCAAATCTTTCTAAAATGTTATCCTGGACAATTTGGTTTATGAGGTGGCCTGATAAAAAAAATCTAGGGGAAAACAACAGCAAAAATAAATAAACTTGTATTTTTTTTTTTGAAGGAAAAAGGGGGTTTAAAAACCTCCTTAAAATTATTCAATCACCTCATTCAAATTGAGGTTGGAAGAAATACATGAAGGAGGATTGGTGACAGGACACCATCCTTCAAAATTGTTGTGCATAGCAAATTGACATAGATCATGAGCTAGCGTATTGGAACAGATGGAAAGGTTACACTATAAAAGCATAATCGTCGGAAAAATACTCCAAGATAGCTTTAGTAATATTGCCTTCAATTATTAGTCTTCGCCAAACATGTATTCATTGGACATAATATGGAGTAATAGACTGATAACCGTCGACGCCTGATACAAGTTAAAATCTTATCAAAATTTAAATCTCGATGTTATCGGACGGCTCAAGATTAATAATGGTTACACGACTTGTGTTTTAATTTTCTTTTTCTTTTTATTATTATTTTATTTCTCCAGCGGAAAAAAAAGAAAGAAAGAAAAACAGTAGCGCTTAAGGGAGATTATCCAGTATGGTTATCATAATCTTCCTTTAGGGTTTATTTGTTGTTGTGAATACGAATTGAAGTTGCCGTTAAATTTTTTTGAAGACGAAGAATTTGAGTAAACATGTAAGTAGATCGAATCGATTTCTTCTTAAATTATATTATTTTTCAAAGGTTATGAATGTTTAATATGATTATATTATTTTTAAATCGGAGTAATAATTGGTCCAAACATGTAAGTAGATCGAATCGATTTCTCCTTAAATTATATTATTTTTTTGTGTTAATTTGTTGATTGATTGATTGAATTTTGAATTGGGTTAAAGGAAAAAATGCCCCAAAATCGACCCCCCAGGTTTGAAAATGCCCCGGACGTTAGGCAAGAAATCAAAATGCCCCATTCCGTTAGTTTTCAAATTTTGGTCAAAATTGGGGCATTTTCACTACCTTTGACCAGTCAACTATAGTGTGATTTTTCATTTTTGCCCTTCGCAAGAAAAAATACCCGACACGTACTGATATGGTTCTCTTAACACGTGGGCATCTATTTCAAGGACACGTGGTCAAGGACTGACACCTGTAGAAAACGTGTGTTTCGTACGTGTGCTACAGGTATTATCTTCACCTGTGTCGATTTTCAGCCACAGAAAGGAATCGAAAATTTTCCCAGATAGTTCAGAGAGCGATAGGGTTATAGGCGAGAGAGATCGAGAGATTGAGAGATTGATAGACCGGAAGGACAAAGGGAACTGCATATCGATAAGATAAATGAGACGGAGTAGATAAGAGGCAGGTTTTCTCTTCCCGGTGACGAACATGTAAGTTTTTTGTTCAGAAATTTGACGTTTTAGGGTTTGTGATTAACCATGTGATAAGTATCTTTCTACATTTGATCTGTTTGATTTGGTATATGCTTTACGATTTGGGGTTAGGGTTTGTGAAATTGGTTTGCGATTTAGGATATGTGATTATGATTTTTGATTTTTCGATTCAGGGAATGTTATTATGCAATTGGTTTGAGATGATGTTGTTATAATCTGAAGTTAGGGTTTGTGACGATTTGAGATTTAAACTGAGTTCGTGATGGCTGCAGGGTGAAAGGGTTGTTGATAAATTGTGGATATGCAAACCTTGTGGGTAGATTTCATAAAGTACAAATTAGGGTTTGTTTGTGTAGCCAATACAAATGAAAATTGTGTTGTAATTTGATTCAGGGAAAATGAAATTAGTGTAAACATTAGTATGATTACTGTAAACATTTCTGTTTTTGGTAATAATTTTTGGAATCATTACTGTAAAATTTGTTTCACTACTGTAATAATTATTGTTTTTTTGTTGGGGATCTGTTACAGAATGGGTAGCAAGGATAGGAATTTCTGGTTAACTGATATAGGTGGCCGGTTTAGAGACTTGCATATTCTTGGTTGTAAAGCTGGTACCAATGGAGATGCTTTTATGGCTATGGTAAAGACTAGGTTGGTGAATGAACAAGGTATGAACTCTACACTTGAACTGTTTTTATTTAATGATGAAGAAGGGAATGCATGTGATAAGTGTGAATCAGAAGAAATGTTTATTTCATTTTGGAACAAAGGGAAAGTAAATAAAGATAATTTGATCAGACTGTGGTTCACTCCAATTATTCCTACTCCTTCAGTGAGAGAATGGGGTTATGTTTATGATGCTTCCAGTGTTAGTGGGGTAAGTGGTGTGACTAATTATATCAGCCCAGTGAGGAAGAAAACTGTTAGTAAAAGGGTAGAGGTTAGGAGGAGTCCAAGACTTAATAAGACTGCTACTGTTAGTGGTCTTAAAGATATGAGACCAACAAGACTTGATTTTGAGCATGAAGAGCAAGTGGAATTGACAAAAGCATCTGTTGCTGACAACCATGTTCATGAATCTCAAAGTATTCCTACACAGTCATCTGTTGCAGCCAACCATGTACAGGGGTATGAAAATGACCAGGTGAATTTGCCTAATGTACATCAAGATGAGTGTCATCCTGATGACAAGCCTGACCTTCTCTTTAAGGACTATGATGAGGAAGAGGATGGTGAAGATGAAAGTGAGGATGAGAGTGGAGATGATAGTGAAGAAGAAACACAAGAACAGATGAATTATGAAGATTGGGTTTCTATGTGTGCTAGGGGTATAGATGTTGGTAATGACCCTGATGATTGTAATGAAGATTTCAATGTAGGTGGCTTTTATGAAGAGCAGAGTGCACCAGTGAATGCATCTTCAGATGAAGATATTCCCAGCCAAGAAGTCACTCAAGAGGAAGAAACTAAGTGGGAAGAAGATTTTGGTCAGCATTTAAATGAACCACAACGTCTAGAAATGATAAATGAAGATACTCCTGAGGTCACACCTGGTGAAATAAGTACTGGTATGGCTTTTGGAAGTATGCAAGCTTATAAGGATCATTTAAGAGAATATGCAGTGTTGAAACATAGGGATTTTAAGGTGAAGAAAGGAGATAAAATCAGACACTATTCTTACTGTTCTTACAGGGATGCCCAAAACTGTGCTTGGATGGTGAATGCAAGAAAGGTACCAGAGAAAGATGATATGACAGTCACAGTCAGAGAATGCAACATAGAACACACTTGTAAAAATCCCAATGAAGACTACAGCAGAAAATGCAATGAAAAATTTGTAGCTAAGTATTTGTTGAAGACGATGGATGTTGCTTCACCAGTGGAGAAGGCAGATGATATAGCTAAGAAAATCATTAGACCTCAGTTGCAAACTGAAATACCAAAATGGGTTGCTCGTCATGCAAGGGTATCATGTTTATGCTTTGTTTTTGTTACCTTTTGTTTGTTTATTTAATAAATTTTGGTATATTTGAATTGCTAATTTTTTATCTGTGTGTGTACACAGAGATTGGTGCTAGCAGAAAGGGATGGAACATTTGAGACATGTTAAAAAAAACACCACAATTGGTCGTAGCTGCTACCTCATTGAACCCAAGGAGCATAGGTCATTTCAGCTGGTCCAAAGATGATAAAGATAACATATTTGAGAGTCTCATTTTGGCGTATAATGCACAAATAAAAGGTTTTATGAATGGTTGTAGAATGGTTATTGGGTTAGATGGAGCTCACCTAACTGGTAAGTTTGGTGGTGTGATGCTTTCAGCAACAGGTATAGATGCTCAGAATGGGGTATTTCCTTTATGTATGATGATTTGTATGGGTGAAACTGAAGAAAATTGGTTTATGATGTTAAAAGAATTGAGAAAAAGGATACCAGATATGGCTGGACTGACCTTTATTTCTGATAGAATGAAGGGAATTCTTGAATCAGTAAAAAGATTGTATCCTTTGTCAAATCATAGATACTGCCTAAGGTACATTTGGTTTTGACTGGTAATTTTGTTTAATAATTTTTAAAGATAACAAAATTTTTTTAACAGTGAAATTTATTAATATTTGTCCTTGTTTATTATCTATTTTTTTCCAGGCACCTATACAAGAATTTCTTGACCAAAGGATTCAGAAATCCAAGACTTGTACAGCTTCTTTGGCAGGCTGCAAAGGCATACAAATATCATCATTGGGAGGTAAGAAATGTTTGATTATATTGAATGTTCATTTTTTTAGTCAAGTCTTATTACATCAGATTATTTAACTTAGACACCTATTTGTAGGAGGCCATGCAAGAAATAGCAGAGATATCTCCAGATGCATACAAATACCTGATTGATGCAGAACCGAAGTCTTGGGCAAGGTCATGGTTTCCTCATGATGTTGCTTGTGAGCACATCTACTCCAACTTTTCAGAAAGTTTTAACAACATGGACCTGAAATTCAGAGGCAAGCCTCTCACTCAGTTGGTTGATATGTACACACACTTGGTGATGGTGTTGTTTTCAAATAGAAGAAAGCTTGCTGCAACTTGGCAAGCTGGTGACCTTGTTCCTGCTGGGAAAGATCTCATTAAGGTGATGTGCGATCTTAGAGGTAACTATGAATGTGATCCTTTTGTAGAGCACAAAGTGTATGAGGTGACCAACAAAGCTACTTGCAAAGTTTTTGTCGTAAAAGTAGAAGAAAAAAAATGTACATGTAGACAGTGGAAATTGAGGCAGTTCCCTTGCTTGCATGGTGTAGTTGCATTGTTTAAATTGAATCCTAATTGGTCCAAGTGAGTAAATCTACTACACCTACACAGTTGAATGTGGTTATGCAATAAATGAATGATGACTGATTTTATCAATTATTTGTGCATGTATTGTAGTAAGTACTACACTGTAGATTACTATAGGACAACCTACCAATGGTCAATAACACCTTTGGGAGACATTGATGAGTATCAGAATAAGGTTTGATAATCAAAAGGACAGCCTACTTTAACTTTTAGCCCTTAACTTTCTCAAAAGTCTTTACTTTTTCCATTGTCTGATTTCAAAATTTTTTACTGATTTTTGAGAATCTTTTCATTGAATAATATTATATACTTTTGTACTTTTACTTTAGTGTATTATTATGGATTTTTTTTATTCTCTAGATCTGTGCATTTAAAGTTTACTAACCCTAACTTCTATTTTGTTTGCAGACTGGTATCAACATTATACATCCACACAGATTGAGAGATAAGGGAAGACCTTGTGTCAAGAGAAAGAAGTCTTGGTATGAGAAGAACAAGCAGCCCAAAAGAGTAACAAAGTGCAGTGTATGTAAAGGTCTTGATCATAACATCCTTACCTGTCAAGGTCCTCCAGTTGGTTCTAATCCAAAGAAGAAAGGAATTAGAATGGAATGTTCTGTTAATGGAGATGAGTTTTGTATTACTGCTGCGCCAACAAAGAAGATGAGGAAGGCCTTGTCTGCACCAACTACTGCAACAACATCTGCATCAAAGACTGCTACTGCTGATGTACCACCATTTTCAAAGGGAAAGGAAGCTGCTACTACACAATCTTCTTCTACAGCTGGTTCCCAGAAAAAGTGTAAGACAACTGCACCATCCTCCTCCACTGCAGTTGATGTTGAATCTAAAAGGAAGGTACCATCTACTTCTTCTACACCTTCTAGTGCCTGTTTTAACCAGATTTTTAATGGTATTGTTAACATTTCTAGCCAAACAATCAACATTACCGAACCATCATCAAAAAGGGTTAGAAAGCCTAACTCCAAGTATCAACAATAGAAATGCAGGGTTCCTATTTTATGTCTTTTTATGTCTTTTAGCATTTATGGACCTATGTCTTTTAATGGCAGACATATTACTAGTTAGTTTATGTTGAAAGTTTTAGCAGACTTTTATTTATGAATCTATGGGCTTAAAAAGTATGGACACAATCATGGTTTTATTTCTTAATTCAGCTCATTACATTGAGGAATACTTCCAATATGATAACATTACATTAACCTATTCTGACATGAGTTTTGGTTGTGCTTTATCTTCTAATTGTGCACTTTATCTTTAGTTGTGCACAAATTTGATCTTCAATATTATCTAATTGCTTTTGTTTCTTCATAAAGATTGCATCAGAAACCCATTGGAAATCTTCACATTCTAGGCATTTTAGGTAGCCAATACCATAATTCCATGATGTTTGAGCTATGTTTAAAATCCTCAACTTTGTTGAATTGCATTTGGGGTTGATACATCTAGTCTGTGACCAGGGACAATCAGAAAATTTGTGATCACCAACACAAGCTTTACAACCTCCATTGTACTGAGGTGCAATGGATTTAATTGCATCATCAAACCATTCGAAGTATGAACACATGGGATTAGAGCAAGAGAAGAATTTCTTCCTTGAATTAGCACCATCTTTGACCTTTAAAAGTTTACGAATACCATTACAAGGAACTAATTTACACCTTGTGTAGATCCAATGACAATCAATTGATTGATGATTTCTTTCGTTGCACATCTCACATTCCCGGCTTGATGTAGCAGCCATTATGAAGAAAATTTTTTTTTTTACTGATTTTTGGTTGGATCATCTTCACAATTTATAAGTCAACGGAGAAAAAAAAAATGACCGTTATTACAACGGTCGGAATCTCACAACGGTCGGAAAATTTAACCGTTGATTAGCTAGGATGTTCCACGTGTCGCGATCCTAGCTAATAGGACATCGTGGTCATTTAAAAAAAAATCGGTAAATGTAAAACCCAAAATCTCTCGCCGTCCATTTTTGTAATCGACACGTGTTGCAATCTCAGTAAATGACGAAAATAGGACCCTAAATGTTCATCTTGGTGAACAGAAGGGTATAAATGTCAATCGATTTCCACGTGCGGGCCACATGCTTACGCATTTGACCACTTAACGCTCTGAAACGGAAAACATAACAGAATGGGGCATTTTGATACGGTTTTGGGGCATTTTGATTTCTTGCCTAACGTCCGGGGCATTTTCAAACCTGGGGGGTCGATTTTGGGGCATTTTGTCCTTTAACCCTTTTGAATTCTAGGTTTTTTTTTTGCTTGTTGTTTATTTGATCTGAGCATGGATACGATGCATTCTGCCTTCTTTTGATCCATTCCAGATGTTCTAAAAACATGTATATCTCCACTCAAATTACTCCAATTCTCATTGCACCTTCGTTGTGTTGAAATTTTTCAGATGGTGAAGAGTGTTTGGAGGCAATCTTGAAAAGGCTTGAATCAAAGGTTTCTAACCCCAATTGTTTCAAAGAGAGTGCATAGCTGCATCTCGAAGATAGACAATCTTGGTAGGTACTGTACTAACCTTTTCCCAGGTTTTGTATGGAAAGGGATGAAATGGTTTAACCTGCTTGTGGAAGTTGTTTTCGTTCGTCGAGTCTTCTCTTTCCATTCTAACATGCTCTCCCAACTCTTGTATCTTGTGGACTATTGAAAGAAGAATCGGCTTCAAGGTTGCTCTATTATTTTTGTTTCTATATTTTATTTCATGAAATCGACATAGTATTTGTACAAACTGTAAAGCAATCTTGCTGACTCAGTGCCTGATTCTTACACTGCTCAGAATCAAGTATCACACCTTTTTTTCGATGTGTTTCTAGTGTCTGATTTGTGTTTCAGTTGAAGGTTTCTAACTCGACGAATTAGGACTAGTCAAACGAATAAACAGCAAGATATCTTACTTACAAGCTCCCAAATTAGAGTTGTCAACTAACTAGAATATTAAGTTCAGGAAATTGGTGCGCCTGGAGAAAACAATAGGAGAGTTTCTGAATTGGGAACATAGAGTGGACTTATTGTATTTCTCATGTGAGGCTCATATGGTGACTTTTAAGTTAATCTTTGATTTAAAAAGATCTTAATTTGTATTTCTTTTAGTATGCAATCAGTTCTTGTTCTTGTTTGACTTTTACGAGAGGGATGAAATATTTCCTGGGGATAGTTATAAACGGTTGGGATCTTTGTCCATTCATTTTTGCTAAACGGTCTCCTTTCACAATCTCACGACCACAATCTTACGGCCCTTACTTTTTACTATGCTAACGCTCTAATTGATTACCGTTTTACTTTTCGGATGTTTAGCTTTGCTGGTTCTTCCTCTCCATTTGTTTCAATAGCTAGCTATGTAGAACTCTGTTATGAGCTCGTGCTATATCTTTCGAACTTACTTCAACTACTTGAAATAATAAATGTTATCAATGTCCTTGCGTATATAATTTATTTTTTGATGGTTGTTTGTTAGCTTTTAGGTGTTCTTGATGTACTTCAAGTAGGCTGCAAGTTGAGATTTCCTTGTCCAGACTGTTCTGAAACCATAATACAGAAAATGCTGATTGCAGCCCCACTTCCAAGTATTAAGATCCGTTGCATCTCTGATTAACATACATAACTAGGAACCTTAGTCCTTAGATGTAGGGTTTAAACTATGAAGTAATTATCTCCTCAGTACAAAGTGGAGTTATACTTCAGCACAACTGGAAGAAAATGCAGAAATTTTAACATTTTTCATCCATATATATCGTTTCAGGTTTTCTGACTTCCAGGAGAGAAGCAAAGAAGGAAGAGGGAAGAAGATTTTAGCTTTGGTAAGGTATGATCTTATCTCATGTACTGTTTATATAAGAAATTGGGTTTGTACATTTTTGTGCATATAGTCTAGAGCTGAACATATTGGTATTCAATTTTTCTAACTAATATTCCGTTAGATAATGTTGATTTTGAATTCATTAGACTATAAACCAAATCATGTTTTTCATTTCCTCTTATCAACGTGAACACATATTTAGATGCTATAATGCAAACAGAAAGTATATGAATGAATGCGGCAACGAAAGGGACCCTATCCATAATCCCATTGGCCATTACAGAAATTTTACGTATGTAGCTAGGTAGAAAGATCAATTTCTAGGTTACAAATTAGACATAGATTAACATCACACACGGGTCAGAAATGTACTGTAACTTTTTAATGGCCCCATCATAAACAACAAGACCTCTATCATTCTAGATTCAACTGCAATAAATAAGTAGAGGCTGTAGAGCTTCATGATTGACTTGGGATTAATCTTCGCTGATGATTATTGATTTTCGTTCATTCTCTGTCCATGTTAATTTGAGACAAGGCAATGAGCAATAGCATTGTCAATTTCATGTAGTGTTGGATTAGACTATTTTTATACTCTGAGCAAATCGGTTGCCTCTTGTAACTTGCATGGTCAGCAAAACTGTCAGATCTTTTTCTGCCAGTCTTTCCGACTCTGTGAGCAGATGTCCAAGTACTCTCTGTCAGGTGGCAAAACAATGCTTAATTTGGTAGACTACCAGTCAGGCTCTTTGGTCCGCAACGTATTTTTGTAACAAAGGCTGTCAGGCACCCAGGCTTCAACTTAGAATTAAACACAATAATATGTCTGTTAAATGCAAGACCCACTTTTGCATTTAGTGTCTTATCTATCTGTCAACTTGTTAGGTGTTAGAGTTGAGTACCCAGAAACATCTGTATGACTTTTTAGTTCTGTAACGTTTATTCTTATCTGTAACATGTTTCATGAAATCCAGGGACACTTACAGCCATTTTTTCTGAAAGCATGGAACAATTGTCAACAATAACTGAAGATATCAAAAGTCTTCTGAGAAAATTGAGGTAACAATTCTGTTTTGTTTACATTGTTTATCAATTATTTTTACTATTGATTTTCCTTATTGCTCTAAAAGAGCTGTAATGATTTGATATAATCAGAGAAACTCCTTACCTAATGAACAAATAATTGAGAAACTGCGGCTTGTGGCACATTCTCTTGATAACTTGTAGGTTTTTTTTCCCTTACTGATTAACTTAATCTAGTAAACAACTGCCTTAGTTGGACGTTTATTATTTCAGGGAGAAGAATGAGAAACAAAAAGAGAAACAGAAAAAGGAAGAGGAAAAGGATGAGAAAAAGGCTGAGAAGTATGGTAAGTATAATTTTTTTTTCAATCGAGGCGTATTTCTATCCTAAATTGTTAAATAGATGTTTCCTTTATATACTTCATTTAGTATAAGAAACTTTGTACTTTAATATATTTCCAGAAAAGGTTATAGCCAAGAGAATTAAGAATGTAAGTGATGATTTGGACAAGATTGACAAATCAGAAATTGAGCTGAGGAAAGATACAAATAATTCATTGGATGATATAAGATTGCGAAATATGGTGTTTCAAGGCTTCGTGTCCCTTTTATTTGGTTTGCAATAAGCGGGTCTTAATCCAGAAAGATGGTGGACGTTATTTTCGATGGTAATGTCTATGGCCTTTAGCTCCATATGGATTGTCCAAAAGGTTGGTTTTGAGTTATGGAGCTTCAGAAAGAAATTTAGAGATCTTTACAAAAAACAAAACAAAATATATTTAGATGGAGAAGTTTTGATTGTTGATTGGAAAGTATCTGAAGAGAAACATAAGTTTTCAGCTAAGTTAAAAGAAGATTTTTCACAAGTCCCTAACATTGGATAAAAAACGTGTTGGAAATATGGGATGGACATACTTGGGCAATTTTATCTTTTATTCAGTGTTCTCTCTTACAGTACCGGTGTTGCTATATTTTGTTGTCATGGCGATATCTGAGAGAGATGCAGCTACTTCTACACATCCCCCTTCTACTCCTTGAAGGTGAGTTTCATATCCTGGACTGTGTGAATAATAAAATGTTGCTTAGTTCTAAATTTTCTTTGATTACTGTCCTAGAATGAATGAATAAGTTTTAGCCATTTTAGAACCTCTCAATCTATGTAATCTGATGCCTTAATAGCTTTACCTGGTTAGTCATATAATCATTCATCTCCATGCACAATTTTTCAATTTAGTTCCAGAGGGTCTGCTTGAATCCTTGGTTATGCTCTAAATATTCAGTTGAATCACAAAAATATGCCCAGTGTTTGATTCTCCTCAAAAGTTGCTAAAACAAAGAATTTTATTGCTGTTTTGGAAGAAAATGTATGATTAAAGGAAGGGATTCTGAACAGTAATTTATTGAATACTGCCTGTTGTTATCTCTATTTGAGCAATTTATCTTCTTAGAAACTAGGTAAATGTAATTACAAGATGATTTTTTATTCCACGGTAGGAAAATATTAGAAAGCGGAAGTAATATGACCATGTAAATGGTGTTTGAGATTGAATAACATTTAAATAAATGACAGTTTCCATTGACTATCGTATCTCTTAATCAGTTGGCATTTGCTCTTGCTGTTAAATTGGATGGTATCTAATTTCTCTGGTTAGTGTAGCTTAGAAAAGGGAATGGTTGGTTTAATGGTCTTCTGCAAACTACTTATTGGGTCTCTGATCAGATAGAGTGTCTACGGTACTAATTTAGTACTGTCATAGATGGGTAGTCTGTTGTACCATGGTTTCAATTCTAGTACTGATTATTGTTTCATGAGTTTCATCAGTTCCTATGAAATTTTGATTTCAGGGAGTCTTGAGTATTTGGAAGTTCTTTTACTTTTTATCTTCAATAAAATCCTGTTTTTTTTGTTGTCGAAGGCAACGATGGCATGACACAACTGCTTGTGAATTGTTTTTTTCCCTGGATTGCATTTACTAGTAGTTGCAGTTGGATTTCCACAAAGGAAAGTTGTAGGTGGCAGCAGTGTTTCTAAGGTTTCCAGTTGTCATCATTTACGGCTTCTGATGTGGACAAGTAATAATATGGATAAGTTGCTGGAATTGTTTTTTTGTTTCTTGAATTTTCTTTCTAAGTGATTGTTTGTGAATGCAGATATAGTAATCGTGGACTTAAGTTGATGCAATGATGCAACATGCAACCAGGCAGGTAAGCAAGATCATTACTCACTAGCCTGTTGACATTGTAGTTAGTCTGTTACAAGAAGACATTGTTTTTTCTTTTTGCTGTTGACTGTTGTGTACTTTAGTTTGCAGACTGTTTGTGTGTTTGTAGTTTGTGCTTTCTTTTTCATGTGTGATGTGTGAGACTGAGAGACTGGGAGTAGTGTTTGTGTGGGTTTGTCTTTCAGTTTCACTAAACATTTTGAAAAACAAATAAACTCTGTTAAATTTAAATTTGAACTTCTTTTCCCAGAAACCGGATTTTATCGGGAAAAAGAATCCGATATCCGATAACTTAGCCATAACCTTATCGGATTGTAACATTGTATTGCAGTCATTCCACTTAGGTCCTGCATAGAAACAAAAAATGACAAAAACGTGCATGATAGCTCTAGAACACTGATGACAGTATTGCAGTGTGTGAAAAGGCAAGGATCTGGAACAAGGAAACTATAAGGATGGCGTTAAAGTTGTACGCTCATTCTCAACATCTGTGAATCAATAACTCTTCTCAGGAAGAAGGTGAGAGCAACTCAATGCGGATGGGACTACTGGTATATGAGATATAATCATGGTGAGTTTGTTGCAGTTGCAAGTGAAATTAGGGATCAAGGAGGATAAGGTTATAAAACCTATAAGTCGCATAGGGACGAGATTAATATGCAGGATTGGAGGTCAGAATGTGATTATGAAAAAGGTGATTCTCAGCAACACCAACTGACAAATCAAAAACGTAACTGCTGACATCTAGGTTTATTCCAACAAACTGAATTTCATTCAAGTAAGTCATGTGAAGCGTAATTTGGTTCAGGGTTGAGCCAATTGTAAAAAAACTTGCTGCCAGATGCGGCTTGATACGGATACCCAGCAAAATTGTAGCACAAAAAAGACTCGGGTAAAGTTTCAACAATTTTATTGGCTCATGGTTGGGAACAACGAAACCTCAGTTTCAGAGCCACCGTGTACAACAATCTTTCCCTACGATTGAATTCATCAATCAACATATTATGAGATAGTTCACTAGCCCTTACATTTCCATTAACCATAAAAACCAAGACAAGAAACCCTTCATCAAACCATACCCTATTATCCTTCTTGCACAGGGATCTCATAACTGCATTAAACGTAATTAAATCTAGGATGATACCCTAGTTTCATCATACGCTTAGTTTTCAGACAAAACTAGTGTGCACTGCACAATGATATATCTATATCTACATATATACACACTTTTTTTGATGCCAAATGAAACTTTCATAAATTAATGCATAAAAGTTTTGTTTAACAAGAACATAATTAACAATAAGTTGAAAGTTGATTGGAATCTATGTTTTACGTATACTCCCACTGTATTGGTATGACTGAATCCGCAGCATCCAAAGAGACAAGACTATGAGTATGAATTGCTGTTACGTAATCATCTTTTTCAGATGTCTTCCGGTTAAACACCTTCCAAGTACCTAAACGCAGAGTGTAAACATACCATTCGTTATATAAGCTGTGCCAAGGATATAGAATGAATTAGCCCGACATCTTAACGTAGTCAATTTCTCTGAAAGACTTCCAGTACTTGCGAATCGGGGACGACGTCATCAAGTGTTTTTTATCCCAACGCTTGGCATTGTAGTTAAACACCCATATGACCGCCACTTGAGGGTCAGTAGACGACCAAGGATCAAATAGGCCTAATTCGCCATCCAAATCAAAAAGTTCAAAATCTTCGTATCTTGTATGCATGGGAGATTCATTAGATGGCTTAACGACTTCCATGGTATTAAATTCCTCGGTTTCTAAATTGAATGACAATATAGAGTTCGTTAGGCTAGGGTAAACACCGTTCTCCACCCAATACATGGCACGGTTGACCATCCAATAAAACGTTCTGTTAATAAATACTGGTAATCTTCTTCTACATGGAGGATAAGAGCAGCTACCAACACTTCGTCCCTGCTTGGTTCTTAAATTAAGAATCTGATAGACCCAAATGTTTGTACCAGTTAACAGACGTACACAAATCACTTCATACTCCTTTTTGCATGGATGGAAGTAAAATCCACAAACCCATGTCTCTGGGTTTTGACGGATCGGCCCCACTACCCTAGGCTCTGGAATAACACACGGTGGGGAAGTCACAATGACTTGTTCTTTTGTAATCGGATTCCAAATACAGAAAATTGGCTTCTGGCAACCGTTGATCGTACTGAATAAAAGAAAAACCCATCATATGAACCGCAGATATAAATTGGTCTCCTGCAATTCCATGATCTAAGATTCAAGCTTGTGACCTCCTCAATATTATTGCAATGTTCGTTACATGGAATACCATCAAAAAGGAAAAGTTTGATGTTATTTTCAATGGATTGTGGACTAGATTGCCCAACAATGGTCGGAGTAGCTGGGCGTCGGTCTAGGTGGGTACGCATGAAGTACGGATCCGTGGTTAATTGATATAATAAGCATTGTTGATTAGTTTGCTGCCAGAGCTGGAAGATGGACTTTGCTGGAAGTTAGTAAGTATGTTGGTGACAATATCAGAAGGAAGATCAGGGATAGGAAGACTCTTCTTAGTTGCTTTAATCGGTTTATGGAGTTCCGAAAAAGGATGTCTGTCAAGTGTGTTGGCGATGATATAAGCAGGAAGATTAGGGAGTGTGTTGGTGATGATATCCGAACGAAGATTAGGGACAGGAGGAGGATCCTCTTCAACACTATCCTCAGGCTTTATTTTTTGTTGACAATAAATCACGACACATATCCCAAAGGATTGGAACCCAGGCAATGCATGGATGTTGTTTACCCATTGATCAATCTGGAATATTGGAACCCAGGCAATGCATGGATGTTGTTTACCCATTGATCAATCTGGAATATTGGACAAGTAAGATGATGAAAGGGAGAGGTTTTTATACAGATTCAGATTTTTAGAGTCCTAGAGAGCATAAAACACTTACCCTGTACGGGGAGCAGATTATGAACTCAAATTTATATTTCCACCCAAATTACCCTTCTCTCTTAATTAAAAACAGACTCAAAAATCAAAAACCTATTTCTTAATTAACACTGCTAGAGTATACAAATATTATATGGAAAGTTTTAGTATTTAGAGTTATATTTAGCGTTTGATATATTTAGTATGAATTGATTTACAAGTATTAGTCTTGCATACCAAGATATGGTATCGCTATATATATCTTATGGGTTCTCAATGTAAATTATCTTATTCAATAATACAATTCTCTTTTATCATAATATCTAGTAGTTTTGTCTTGGTATCAGAAGGTTCGATCCGGACCTGTTGCTCACCTCGTTTTCTTTTCTAACCGGCGGCGGTAGCCTTCAATGCTACCGTCCTCCGGATCTTTCCTCCGCTGCAATATGATTAGTTTTTCTTATTAAATTTGCATCCAACACATCTCCTCCTCCTCCACTTTCCTTTCTCTCTTCGTTTCCATCTTTCCTTCCTCGGTTGAGTTTTCATGCGTAACTTCTTCCCATCTCCCTCCTATTCGTCTAGGACCCTACTTCTTCACCTGGTCCAATCCTACTTCTACAACCTATCTTGCATTCTTCTTCTTTCTCCACGATCAATACTCCATTCCTCTTATCAATTAATTAATTGATCCCATCTATCACTTTCCTTCTTAACTTTTCTATTCTTTTTCCTTGCCGTAAAACAGTAAACAGAAGCAAGCCTTCGCGCTTCTTCCGTACAGTAACCCTCTTATCTCATCACTTCTTTGTTTCTTAACCCTTACAACAGAACCAACTTAGTTCCTCGTCTTCAATCATCCTCAGGGCACCAAGAATCTTCACCATAGCCTCCTTCATCTAATCTTTCCGACCACCACATTATACCGTCCACTCCATCTTAAACGTCAAAACTCCACTTTCCAAACCCCGAGTCCGACAGCCACTTAGGCCTAACCAACACCTATCATATCCATTCTTTGTCAACTTTTCTTCTCTTTTCTCTTATCAATGGTTCTTATATGCTCCATCAATGATTATGTTATTTTCGCTGGGCGGTTCTCCGAATCGGTATTCTTTAAATGGTGACGCGTTTCTTCTTATACTTCTCGGGCGTTTATTGGCACCGCACTTCATCAACAACTTTCATGGCCAATCTCATGTGGTTTTTCCAATCCCCATGAGATTGAGGGAGGGTGCTAGAGTATACAAATATTATATGGAAAGTTTTAGTATTTAGAGTTATATTTAGCGTTTGATATATTTAGTATGAATTGATTTACAAGTATTAGTCTTGCATACCAAGTTATGGTATCGCTATATATATCTTATAGGTTCTCAATGTAAATTATCTTATTCAATAATACAATTCTCTTTTATCATAATATCTAGTAGTTCTGTCTAACACCATAAGAAAACACAAGTAAAAAATCATCTAACTATGCGACTCTAATTTTGATTTCCCTTTCATGTTTATTGACTTCATGAATGACTCTCATGGAAGAATGGTGGAACTTCAGACTACACATAAAAAGTCAGTGAAGCATGTACCTGTGAACTGGTTTTCATTTTCCACTTCTCGGAGTGCGTTTATGCTATAGATTTGTATGTTGAGAAATTTTCAGGAGAAAACAGTATTTCGAGCAAAAGAAAAGATAACCACATACCAATGAGATGACGATATGCTTCATCTCAAGTTTGTTGATAGAGGAGGCTAAAGAAGATAATTCACTCTGGTTGCACTAATGCCCGGTAATTCCCTTGATTTAATATGTATTCATTCAACATGAACTTCTTGTGAATTTTTTATATATTCCTTAGTTGCCTGGAGTGTTAGTTGAGATTCAGTTGGATGCATGACCCATCAATTTTACTTTTTTCACCCACTAACCCTTGGCTTTTTCCTTCCTGTTACAATGCTGACAAAAGCAACGAAGGTACGCTCGGTGAGTTGTCAACTTTTAGAGGACATACATAGCAATAATGCTTGATCCACCGGGAATGAAATCCCGTGCCTAGTTAGCAATTCGATATTCGGTAAATGTATGGAACGTGATACGTACGTATATTATTCGGATTTATAAAAGTTAAATTCCATCAAAAATCCGGTTAACGGTTCATGATACGGCAGTAAATCGGAATGGCATATGCACGTGTATAATTCGATTTAAAAATATATATATATTTGAACCATTCTTTGTTTATTCCTCTCATGTTCTGTTAGCTTTGCAGGTGGTTCATGTTTAGACGAAGTATATATATTTGTTAATTAGTTCTCTTAAGATTTAGATTGTTGATGGTTTAAATGCTCATGACATATTGACTAATGATGTGGGTATATATATATATACATACATACATACATCTTGGAACAACATGATCTGATAGACCACTTTGCATCCTGAATGGTGCATGTGGTTTGTCCTGTAGTACCATCCCGTTGGTCTCATATGTTTAGCAGTAACAAATATCATATGTTGCACGCTTGGCAGTTGTTATGCCATAGTTGGATATTCTGATTTGGTCATGAAATTCTTTATTAGTTCCGTACTACATGTGCTTGATTCCATTTCAATTGTCACAATGATTATTTTTAGTATGAAACGCTTTCATAATATCCATAAACCCTAGATTTCAACATTTGTTAGTTGTTGTTATCTTATTAAGGAAGGCTTCCATAAGTTAGCTTTAGGTTTGCTTGTACCAATAGATCTAATTTGGTCACTAGGAAACTTTGGGTACGATTTTATGATAAAAAAAAACCAATAGATCTTACCCCTCAAAAAATTACAATAGAAACTGGGAGGAAGCATACTATCATCTTGTTCATTTTGTATTTAACATCTAGAATTTGGATATGTTGCAAAAGTTTTGCTTTGTTTGGTTTCAAGTTTTTAATTATTCTATTTTGAAGCACCTGATACATTATAGTGATTAATATCAAACCGTAACTAATAAGAGTCAACATTTAGTAAAGGTGCTAAATACCTTAGCAATTTGTATTAATGTGAACAGTTTTTTCTCCCTAAAAGCTTCTCGTTTGATGACGCAGGTATGAAGAACCCTGGTTTGGCTCTAAGTTATCATCTGGTTACAAATTTTGTTGCATTAAGCTGGGGCTCGACATTCTATAAGGTCTTCAAAACATCATTTTAGATGGCTCTAATATGTTTTTAATAATTCTCTGTCATTGTGTTATCTTTTCCATTAAAAATGATGTTTGAGCCTTTGATTTGATATACTAAGAAACCAAGAGTACTAAGAAATCACCGAAGGTGAAGTTAATATGTTCTTAATTATTCTGTCTGTGTCACTGTATTATCTTTTCCAGTAATAATGATGTCTGAGCCTTTGTTTTGATATACTTTGGTGTATTTCAGATTTACAACTAGTGATGTGGAAAGATGAAACTCCAGGCAATGCGCTTCCTCCTCCTATCCTCGAAAGTGAAATTTGATCAGTTGAAGTTGTTGCTAATTGCTGGCTTGATCTTTTTTATGTATGCATATCTATCTTCTTATGTAAGCTATAGCCCTGGAGTTCGTCCTGAACAAAAAAACATGACATATTTATAGTTTAACCATGCTGGCTAATAATATCATAATACTGTCCAATCATATATACTAGTCTAAAGTTATTGGTTGTGTTATTATTTAGACTCCATCCAATTTTATTGATTTTGGAATTTATTTTTTTGCTGCAGGTATGTATGGAAATAGTAGTGTTGTTCTAGTGTTGGGAAGACAAAAATAGGTGCTACCGTCCTGCATTCCATCTTCCATTCGAAATGCCTTTGAAGCTTCAACTGGTGTAAGTATAAATACCGTCCTGCATTCCATTTTAACTGCCGGTGTGTAATCTAGGTTTTGACTTTTGTTTGTGAACTGGAATATGTTTTATTGATATTTTTGTTTGTTTGAAGTTACTGGTGTCCTGTATTACCAGGGCTGCCACACATGAAGATTACGTCTTTCTATCTATTCCCATAAATCTGATTCATTGATGTTTCAGATTCCCAGTTGATGAATGATAAGATAAAAATTGCCAGAATCTCTTTGTTTTTTATTTTTGTTTCCTTCAAATGTTGGGTCTGAGAAAATTTCAAACACTGGGAATAGAATGTTATTCCATTAGCTGGAAGATGAACCATCATCAAAAACAAGATGGTTTGCACCACTGCTAAAAACACTACTGCTATTCGTTCAGCTGCACCCAGATACAAGCTGAGTTCTTTCCCCATTGAATGATTGTCTTTGGACCTACAAAGATTCACACATCCATTCAGTTAGCAAAGATTAAGTTTGAAATTGAAAAATTAAGATTAAAAACCATCTAAAGATAGTTACACAATATCAATAGATTTTATGATTTGCAATTCAGTAAAAACATTTGTAAAAAGCAGGAATCAAATTGTAATCATGAAATCAAAGAAAAGATTAACAGATTGAGATCATAGAATCATCAAAAAATTTGAAAAAATTTCCCTGAAATTTCGGTGCTCCAATCTTCTAAGCCTTGTGCACTCAAAGGATTTTCCATCTGGGATCAAAACTCATGCCGACTACATACACGAGAAGGGCCTCTGGTTAGGTATCCGTTCTGTAAATTAAATTTCTAGAGTACCACGTTAAGGTTTGACTGTTTGATTTCAAGGATGTGAAATGATGGTTAGCTCGTTTGTTATTCTGCTAATGTTCAAAAATGTGCTACGGGAAAGTTTAATTAGTTTTCATATTATTATTAAGATAAGTCTGTGGGTCTGTGGGCTTGAGACCCATATAGCTGGTCCTTGGCTTGAGACCAATATAGCTGGCTTCCTGTAGGACAAATGTGGTTAGTCCAGCAGAAAGACCCATTAGGTTAGTTGTTATAGAGAGGCCCGAATAGTCGGTCTCAAGTATTGTCGGTCTTAGGAAAGGGTTTATTTTCTTGTCTTGTATAAATATATGGTTGATCAATGAGAATAGTAGGAAAAGATATTATACCAAAACTTGACAATTATGAATCGAATTCTTACAATTTCTTGGAACTATATATAATGATTAATAGTTTCCCAATGTAAAATGACTGAAGAAAAAGGATAAAAAAATCAACTAATTTCCAGAAATGATTTCCTTTTTCCTTTGAAAACATGATTTTTGGATTGTAAAATTATGATGAACAACAAACTATGTGTTTTCATCACAGAGATGGAGTGGTTCAAAATTTTTGACTCAGGAATATTATGTCTATTTCATGATTTTTGTTAGAGGGAAAGCAAAAATGGATCCGAGGAGAGCGAAAATAGTAATCAACTCGGACCCGGTTGATATATTATATTAAGTTTGGCTAGACTACCCATACTAAATACACCCATCAACCAAGCATAATCCACACCCATTTTTCAGACAATTCCACCACTGGTACGACAACGATTATGGCCATAGGAAGGATCTGTCCAGAACTACCACTATGATCATATTTACGTTTTATCTTTTATTTTTTTCCTAGTCGAACTCCTAGTTCGGTTACGTCGCAATTTTCTTCTCCTAACCGAACTTTTCTCCGAAAGAAAAAACTCCATTAAAGCTGAGTTCGGCTACCTGTGTTTAAAGAAACATTAGCCGAACTACACTTGCAGATGAGTTCGACTACCTGTTCATCAGATGTCGTAGCCGAACTTTATTAACCAAACCGAAATCAATTTGTAAATTGTTCATTTTTAGGAATGTTTTGGCCAATTTAAGCACCATTAACTAAATTTGAAGTATCCGTGATACCCAAAACATCGTACTCTTGTTGTGGCTCTTAAAGGAAAAAGATCTAACTTTTTTTCTTCCAAACCCCTATCTTCATTATCATTTTCATCTTCACTATCATTAATTAACTCACTAATCATTACAACTAACTAATTTATTACCAAGGGTAAGTTTGGTATTAAAAAAAACCTTAGATAAGGGGTGACTTAAAATTTCTTCTAATATCCACTTAAAAAATGAAGAGTAGTCCCCTCCATTTTTAAGTAGTGCCCAAAAAATCATTCCAATCAAAAGCTTTAGACTGGGAAGAGCCTAGGCCCAGTAATTGTTCCCAATTTCAGCAGAAGACGGGCAACGGCGTAGCCGTTTTATGAAACATAACGGTTAAAATATCATCTGTTCTATGGTACCCGGATTTTCATTAGCGGTTTCTTAAAGAACGGGTAACGAGTACCCGGTCTGCTTATCTCGACCAATCTACCACGATTGAACCAGACAAGATTGCCCGTTCCATAATGTGTTATCAAAACACACAAAGCGATAAGGGTTTATCCTAAACTTCCTTTCATGGTTTTTGGAAGAAAAACCAAAATTCACCGTAAACCTAAGTTGTTTCGGCTGATTCATCCCTATTCTTCGATTCGGTTTGTTGTTGAACTTTTCAATTCCTATTTCCAACTAGTTTTAAGTAGTTTTATCAAACTCAATAATTAAAGGTAACCTATTATAAACTTAAACCCTATTTGTTTGTTATTTAATTGCTATAATTTTTTTCAAGTGAATGAACGTTTTTCTGTTAGTCATTGCTTTGTGTTTATTTGATTAGTAGAACATTACTAAAATTGATTCGTTGATGAACATGGTTATGATTAATTTTCTGACTACAAGCATTTGATCCATTGATGTTTAATCTTGTTGAACCATTGGATCCTCTTTTTACCGAAACAAGTATTGTGCACACCAAAGATTATAATCCCAAGTCATAAATCTTCAAATCTTTTTAAATCTTCAATGAACACATGCACACAACAACTTGAATCTCTTGTGATCAATCACGCACAGAACGGAGTCTGTTAACAATGGATTATCACAAGATCGTCTTTAGTATTACAAACATTCTAAAGATCCCTGTCGAAACTTCAAACTAGTTTGAGTGAATCTTATATCAGAAGAGAAGATTCTCAAGCATAAACAAACTAGGTGCAATCAAAGTTCAACCACCATTATTCAATCAATCAATTGAAAATAAAAGATAAAACGCAATTATCTAATTTCCCACCAACGGTACTAATATAGCTTCTAAATCCCAAAAAAGACTCTAAACTGAGCTGCCGTAAAAGATTCCACCAAATTAAGTTACTCTCCTCTCCGAATAAGCGGCTTCACCAGTAACAACACAACTGAGGAAGTTTGCTGTCACGAAAGATTAGTTTCCTATAAATGAAAACTTCAAGTATTTATAGACAAGGAAGTTTAAACACCAAGGAATTTACAAAACCGAATATATTCTCAAGATATGCAATATAATTTCCAAATTCGGTTTCCATAATTCCTGGATATCCTTGTCAGACTTTTAAGCGTTCTTGATCTTCAAATTCGTGCAGCGGAAGGTGTATCCCTTGATGAAAATGAAGATGTAAGTAATAAATTGAAGCATTGATTTCAATGATTTGCTTTTAATAGAGGCATTGGTAAATTTAGGAAGTACATGTATGTATGAGTCTGCTTCCTTAGAGAACAGAGTAGCATATGCGCCATGTATAGTCATTATATTTCACTTTTTTTATTTTGTTTATTTTTTCTATCACTATCTTGTTAGCATCTTGAACTACTAAGCATGTTTGCTTTGACATCATCTCTGAGTTAGTGTTGTAACTTCATGTATACCACCGGCAGAGTAAATTTGGATGTAGGATTTCTTGATTGTTTTCTTTCTTTAACTTTATAGTTCAATAGTCTTTTAACTGTCAAGTTGGTGTGGCTTCTCAAATATGATTTCATATTCTTGAAAAATAAAAATTTGTTGACGCATCCAAGACACCGCAATGTTGGTGTGGGTTGTGTTTCACACACGAACCTGTTCAGTATTTTCTTACAAGAAAACCATACACTTATATTGTGGATTAGTGTGCAGTTCTTTTGTTTGATATAATTTTATACTTGTCCCAGGGTGATTCAGATGCTATGTCGCTGGTAATTTGTGCCTTAGAGTCAATTCATGCAGCTTTAGCTGTGATGACTCATCCTGACATGCCAAAGCAGCTATACAAGGAAGAGGTATTCTCGATCTCCTGCTAGTTTGTTCACTAGATTTATAGTTCTTGCTCCTGCGCCTGTTACACACTCTATTTGGCTTATTCGAAGGAGGTTATCTAAGTTTTCTGAGTCTTTCCTCGTATTTTTCATTACCAGGTCATTGAAATAGTTATAGATTTCTCTAGGCACCAGATTATGGAGAGTATGTGTGCTTGTGATCCATCATACCGTGCTCTACATAAACCAAATGAAAACGGCCCTTATGATGGTAATGCTTCATCTTTATATTATATCATTTGGCCTTGAAGTTGTCATATGGTATATTTAATCCCCTTTCCTCTAAACACTGAAAACTCCCTTTTTTGATCATGTTTCTCATATTTAAGGTGAAGAAGATGAAGAAGAAGATGTTGAATTTGGTTCGCCCAACAAGAAGCGACGTGGTAGTAAAAGTGTTAAAGCAAGGAGGCCAACTGGAAACAAGTGTGCTTACCACTGTTACCTTTATTTCTAAGTTTGTACGAATTTTATACCACGATTTATTATGTGTAGATCTCAGTCAGCTGTCTTCTAACTTAACCCTGCTTCCTTATATTAGGGTGGCTGCTGCTGTAAACGCTGTGCTTCAGAAACTTTGTACAATCCTTGGTTTTCTTAGAGATCTACTGTCAATCGAGCGCCTTCCTGATAGCTGCATTCTACAATTAATAAAGACTAGTTTTTCTACTTTCTTGGTTGATAATTGCCAGCTCTTGCAATTAAAGGCTATCAGTTTAATCTGCGGGGTAATTTGTGATCCTACTCTCTTAAATTTATCTTTTCAGCTGCCGTTCGCTCTACTGTAATGATGTATTTGTAATTGAGTGTAGGTATTTTCTTCATACCCACAACATAGGAGCTATCTGATAGATGAAACAGTTCAGCTGCTTTGGAAACTACCATTTTCAAAGCGTGCCTTGAGAACATACCTTCTACCCGATGAAGAACAAAGGCAGATTCAGATGATAACTGCGCTGCTTATCCAGTTGGTTCAAAGTAGTGCAGACCTGCCTGTGATATTAAGACAGGCATTAACTGTTGACTATATCTCAGATGCTTCAGTTGATGTTTGTTATCCCACCAAATGCAATGAAGCTTCCACTGAGGCATGCTGTCTTTTCTGGACTCGTGTTCTTCAGCGACTTACAACTGTAAAGACTCAAGATGCATCTGAAGTTAAAGTTATCATTGAAAATATTGTTATGGATTTGCTGTCGACTTTGAACTTACCTGAATATCCAGCATCAGCTCCTATTCTTGAGGTGAAATCTTATTTCCAAGGTTACCACTCAAGTAGCTTCTATATTTGTGCTAATTCAAAATTGTTTGCAGGTTCTCTGTGTCCTGCTTCTTCAAAATGTTGGATTGAAATCTAAAGATGTAGCAGCACGTTGTCTGGCCATTGACCTCCTTGGAACAATTGCTGCAAGGTTGAAACGTGATGCCGTGTTTTGCAGCAGGGAGAGTTTCTGGATTTTACACAAGTTGTCTGGCGAAGATAATGCTGATCAAAGTTACCCAAGAGATGTGTGTTCTATTTGTCTTGATGGAAGAAGTAGAAAAACAGTGTTCTTATGTCAGGACTGTCAAAGAATGTTTCATACAGATTGTATGGGAGTTACTGAACGTGATGCTCCTTCTCGGGGTTGGTGTTGTCATTTTTGCCTCGGGAAGAAGCAGCTGTCAGGTCTACAATCTTACCTCAAATCCATTCACAATGATGATGTCAAAAGGAACTTGTTCAACACAGAAGGTGCTCTTGAAGCTTCAGAATTGATTTCACAAACGGAAATTGTTCAGCAGCTGCTTTTAAATTACATGCAAGGAGCTGGTTCGACTGATGATGCACACCTTTATGCCCGCTGGTTCGTATTTCAGACAATTGATTTTTGAAATAGTTTACACTTTCTTTGATGTGATAATCAGGCCAATTACTTGCAGGTTCTATCTTTGTCTTTGGTACAAAGATGATCCAAAATCTCAAGAGAAGCTGGCTTACTACCTCGCGAGACTCCAGTGGACATCAACTGTTGTTTCTTCATTTTTAACAAGAGAATCAGCCAAAAAGATATCCCTAGCATTTGGGCAGAAAAATTCTTTTTCTAGAGGATTTGATAAGATTCTCTGCATGCTTCTTGTGAGTATATTTATGTTCTGGATTTTTTTACTTATACTTATATTCTTAAGATTGGGCAACGGCTGATACCTTGATGGGTAATTGCTTCAGGCGAGTCTAAGGGAGAACTCTCCTGTAATCAGGGCCAAAGCATTACGTGCAGTAAGATCATTTCTTGTTCCTTCAAATACATTTGATTTTGTAACCATGATGGTGATGATTTTCTGTTGTGCCAGTATTATTGTATTCTTGCCTTACTAGTTCTCATATCTGGAACAGGTCAGTTTGATTGTTGAAGCCGACCCAGAGGTCTTATGTGAAAAACGTGTTCAATCTGCTGTTGAAGGAAGATTTTGTGACTCTGCCATCTCTGTGCGGGAAGCTGCTTTGGAACTTGTTGGGAGGCATATTGCTTCTCATCCGGATGTTGGTTTAAAGGTAGTTGAAAAGAAACTTTCAGATATTATTGTCAGCATCATACACAGCCTGTAATCAAATTCTCTCGTTTTTTTGCATGGCCTTTTAGTATTTTGAAAAATTTGCTGAGAGAGTGAAGGATACTGGAGTGAGTGTTCGGAAACGGGCTATCAAAATTATTCGCGACATGTGCACTTCTAATGCTAACTTCTCGGAGTTTACTAGTGCATGCCTTCAGATAATTTCTCGTGTTAGTGATGAAGAATCTAGTATACAGGTTTGTCCAAAAGCCAAAATTATTTGGTTACTATTATGTATAATTAAATTTCTGTTGTGATCTCTGAACCTTAGACTGAATCTGGCAGGATTTAGTTTGCAAAACATTTTACGACTTCTGGTTCGAGGAACCTAGTCGCGCGCAGACACAGTTTGCTAGAGATGGTAGTTCTGTGCCTTTGGAGGTAGCAAAGAAGACTGAACAGATTGTTGAGATGTTAAGAAAGATGTCTAACCATCAACAACTTGTCACTATCTTAAATCGCAACTTAGCACTTGATTTTTTCCCTCAATCTGCTAAAGCTGCTGGTATCAGTCCAATGTCGCTGGCAATGGCGCAAAAGATGTGAGCTAATGTGCAAGTGTTTATTAGAAAGAATTTTGCAGGTCAGGTTCATGGCTCCCTCAGTTGCTTTACTGAAGAATGTTTAGGTGCTTATGATTTTGAGTTTCGGCTGTTGTTTGTATCTGCTGCCTTGCAGGTAGAAGAAACAGATAACGGGGAGGTGGAGGTGCATTCCCTTCCTTATGTCCTTGTTTTGCACTCTTTCTGTATGGTGGATCCAACACTCTGCTCTCCAGCATCCGATCCATCTCAGTTTGTTGTTACTCTCCAGCCATACCTGAAGACCCAGGTTATTTGCTTCTTCCACTTTGATTTGTTTCCATAAAAACATTCTGCTGATTAAATATTCTCAACCAGTGATGCATCTGATAGTCATAAAGAGTAATCTTTCTGTCAGTTTTCCTATTTTGCAGCAGTCCCTCCTTAATGGTTGTGATTGAGAGATTCTTAATAGAGATCTTTGTTACACTCTATAATACAGATAATAAACACGTTGCTGAAGTTGCTTCTTATCGCTCTTTCATGAGTATCTGAATTTGAATATGTTAAAACTAAGTTAGCCAGTTAAAAAGACAGCTGTTGAAACTTGAAAGATACTCAAAAAAAGAATCCGGAAAAAACAAACATGCATGAACCAAGTTGAAGCAGTGTAGCTAGATATGTGTTTCCCCTCTTATTCTGTCAAAGTAAGCAGGTTTACATTTCAAACAAGATTAAGTTCGACAACATAAAAAAGTAGTAAGTGGGACGTGCCCCAGTTTAAAACATTTTAGGCGCTAACATACATTTTGGACTGTCATTCACTTCTTTCGTGATTGTAGGGTGATAATCGAGCAGTAGCTCAGTTGCTTGAAAGCATAATCTTTGTTATGGATGCTGTTCTGCCTCTGCTCCGTAAGCCACCTCAAAGTGTTGCCGAAGAACTTGAACAGGACCTTAAACACATGATCGTTCGGCATTCTTTCCTGACAGTTGTCCATGCCTGCATTAAGTACTTACTTCACCTTGTTATATCTATCTGTATTAGGGAGTTGCTCTATTAGTATGCTCTAATGTCTCATAACCTCTGAATCTATTTGGCATAGTGCAAATACTAATTTGATGAGCCTAGTTAAGAAACTGTCTGAAGTTGGGTGGAAGCCACTAGTGCACAAGAGTCGTTTTTATTATGCTTCAAATATGTGAATAAGTTGTTGGCGCACCCATTAGGATATTACAGTTATTTACTTGCAAAATGTGTGGATTCGGAATCGATGTGTTGTAATTATGCTAGATTTTTCATTGTTATGAAGGGCGTCCAGTATTTCGTTTTCATGTTTCTGAAGTAGATATATGTAGTAAGATTCTAGTGGGTGGTAGAGTGTCAATAAGGCATGCTACGGTTTTTATGGAACCAAGAACCACTACCTAAATTCCGCTGAATAACAGTGCTTTATTTCACTACTATCATTATGGCAACATAAAAATAGTTGAGACATGGTCTTGAACTCATGTTTGCACGCTTTTGTTATTTGATTTGTTTTTTGTATACGTGGATTCAATCTTGCATTCTGTTACCACAATCTAACTTGGTTTTATTACATCCAGGTGTTTATGCTCACTAAGCAAAATAACACAAAAAGGTGGAACCTTAATTGAATACCTTATACAGGTGTTTCTTAAGCGTTTGGACACCCTTGGAGATGACGCCAAGCAGGTTAGATCACACTTTAGGTGTTTTATGTGTTCCGACTGTTCATATTTGGTTCGGTCAGTTTTGGAAAATCCACGTGGGTCGCCAAACAAGGGAGATTTGGTTTACCATGTATGGTCCTAGCTTATTGCAAACGGCCAAATGGTTGTATAGAACAGCATATCTCATGCTTATGTATATGTTTCTATTCCAGTGACTTTTAGCAAAATAATTTTCTAACTAAGGAGAAAAAAATGTCTTGTTTATTATTTTCAGCAAGTGGGGCGGTCTCTCTTTTGTCTTGGGTTGCTCATCCGATATGGTAGCAAGTTAATGGTCACATCTGACAACAAAAACATACTATTTGACTAGAGCCTCAGTTTACTCATGAGCTACCTCTGTTCCGAAAATTTCGTCATAAAAGTCCGAGCACTACAGGTGAGTCGCCCTTTACAAGTTGCACAATGTGGCAGATTTATATCAATGCATTTATATGCTAAGAAGTATCCTGTAATTTTGTAGGCATTAGGTTTTGTTTTGATCGCCAAACCTGAATATATGTTACAACGAGAAATTGGGAAAATCATGGAGGCCACACTAGCACCTGGTTCCGACGACCAACTTAAGGTATGATTTCCATATCAGATTACAAGTCTGCTCTTTCTTTCTATTTTTGTGTATGTTATTGTAACTAAGTTAAGGTACAAAAATAAAATGTCGGCTTTCATGTTTGATTTTTATTTCCACACTCATCCAATTCTCTTTGTTCAACAACCAGATGCAAGCATTGCAGAATGTATACGAGTATCTTCTGGAATCTGAAAGTGAAATGGGAACAGATAAGACAGCTAGTAGTACCACAACCCAGTATGCAGACGCTGCACAAAATGTTCCTGTTGCTGCAGGTGCTGGTGATACGAACATCTGTGGAGGAATAGTGCAATTATATTGGGATAGTATTCTGAAAGTATGCTTGGACATGAATGAACAAGTTCGTCAATCTGCTGTCAAGGTTTGTATCCACCAACTCAGGGTGCACGCTCTAGTATGTGTTGCAAAATATAATGACTTGCTGTCCTTTTGGTATGGGTTTGTACCCGCCTACCTAGCGCGCAGGCTCTAATATTTACTGCAATATATATTGCTTGCTGCACTTTAGGAACGGGCTTCTCAGGTAATCAAGTTTCGTGGTGTTTATGTGTTTAGTGAATTTTTGTTTCTTTGACCAGATTGTAGAAGTGGTGCTGCGTCAAGGTATTGTTCACCCAATTACATGTGTTCCACATCTAATAGCACTAGAAACAGATCCGCAAGAAGTCAACTCAAAATTGGCGCATCATTTGCTAGCAAACATGAACGAGAAGTAAACCCATCTGGATGTTCTTAGTGAATTCTTGTCAGTTATTCAGTTCAATAAACATGATTTCTTATCAGGTTATCATGTTTTGTAGGTATCCGTCTTTCTTTGAGAGCCGTTTGGGTGATGGACTCCAGATGTCATTTTTCTTTATCCAGTCGATGACCCTACGTTCTATTGAATATCCGAAGGAGAAAGGGTCAGGGATCATGAAAGGGAAAGCTGATGGCAACTCTTTTAATTTGGCGAGGCTTGGAGTTTCTAGAATTTACAGGCTCATTCGAGGAAATCGTATTTCCAGGAACAAGTTTATGTACTCCGTCGTACACAAGTTTGAATCCGCAAGCTGCAGAATATCATTGAAAGAAGCATTCATCCCATTCCTAAAGTGAGTGCTGCATTTCACATGACTGATTCTTTACATTATTTATATTTGATCTTAACATTATATGCTTATGCTTTTTTAGGTATAGCGGAGAGATCCTTGCCTCTCTCCGGTTCGCAACTCCTGATGAGCCCCTTTACTTGATATATTCCATTAATCGAGTAATACAAGTGAAAGCTGGTGCCCTGGAGGCAAATTTGAAAGCCTTGATTTCTCGTCTCATGGGAACTGGCATTCAAACAACTCCACAGGAAAACGGAAGAATTCAGCAGGATGCAACACCCTCCCCCGTCTCTAGTAACATTACAACGGAGGATTCAAAAAGACATTCTTCGACCTCGTGTGACTCTGGTGGACTAATAGAAAATGATATGCAAAATGTTCAGGTATTCTCAAAAATAATATAACTCATATGTATTATGTAACTGAAAAAATTGGTTAATTTTCTGGACTTCTGTCTTTCTTTGCTGATCCTTTAATATATAAGTACAACTTGTTTATGTTTGGAACTAACGCTCAGGTATTTCAATACAGGTTGATTGTCAAAGTGCAATAGCATTGCAGCTCCTTTTAAAGCTTAAAAGGCACCTAAAAATCGTCTTTAATTTAGATGATGCTCGATGTCAGGTAATAGTGCCCTGTATTTCTTTTTACCATGGTATTCTCGCTTTAGCAAAATAATTCCTTTTTATATTCAAAAATTTATTCAACCTACCGTGAATATATATATCTAATATCTTCAGTTAATTTCTTAAACAGGAATATTCTCCAAGTGAACCTTTGAAACCAGGAGAAGTTCTCTCTAAGCAAACCATTCCTCTCAACATCGGTGAGATACGTGAAAACATACCCACAACTTCCGAACAACTTGTGGAAAGATACCAGGTAAAAGAACATGTCCCCGTTTACTTTTAAAGCTAGTCATATCTGTTCACCATCCTTTATCATCTATCAAAGATCCCACTATTCTAACTCCACGTGTATTGGTTTCGTCTCTGTGTAGGAATTTAAGGTAGCTCTGAAGGAAGACACCATGGATTATTCAATGTACACTTCTAATATCAAACGAAAACGTCCACCTGCCAGAAGTTCTACTACACCTGCCAGAAGTTCTAGAGGCGGGAGATCTGTTCGTGAAACAGGATATTATGACGAGGAAGAAGATGAAGATTACGATGATGGATACAGCAATAGAAAATTAAATAACAGCAGCCGAAAAAGCAATAGTGGTAGAGGGAGAGCGAGAAGGCGGTTGTAGAGCTGTTCAGTTGTAAGTAGATCACTGAATGGCTGACCTGACATGTACATTATGTAGAATAGGAAAATTTACCTTTTAACCGGTGAAAGAGAAGTCCAGGAGATATGGAAATGGGTTATCGGAAAGCAAGTTAAAGAGGAAGGAAATGGGTTATGAGAAAGCAAGATAAACAGGGAGCCGTAAAAAGGCTCTTTGTAGTCTATTGCTTTTTACATTCTGTATTTTTGCCAAAAGCACCACAGGAAAGATAATGCCTTCATTTCTCTCAAACAAGAGTTCCTTTCTTTATATTTTGTTTCTATAGTTTTTCTCTTGTCTTGTTTTTCTGTTTTGATACAATCAGCTGGGCTAAAGCCCAAAACCAAAACAAGAAAATAGACAGAAGGCACACATCCCATTACCAAGTACACTTTTCTGCACATTATTCTCAATGGCCCATCTCAACCCCCTGTAATTCATGAGCAGCAACTGAAATAGGCTGGCTACCCCCATAAGCACAATCCCCAACCCCACCATGTTTAGTCCTGAAAATAGCTCCAAAGCTAGCAGAGTTTTGTTTTAAAGAACCATCAGAATTAATCATGATATCATCTCCTTCAGGGCAAACCCACCAACAAGGTTTCTGAATTTTAGGAATAAAAGAGCAACACATACCAGTTGAGCATAAACCTTCTATTCTCTAGGATGTCATTGCAAGACCTAATATGAGCACTTATCTTGAGCTGAATGTCCTCTGAATAGTAAGAAGACAGATTTGTAAAGCAGAATTCTTATGGGTTGAGATGGCCTTGCAAGTGTCTTTCTTGACAAACTGCTTAGATCTCCAAAATCATCAAATCTTCATGTTGGGTGCTAAACCAGAGGAAGAAATTTTGAGAAAAGTATCAGCTGCTAGAGAGAAGTTACTCCCCACTGAAATCACATCTCGACCTCTAAAGAACCTTAGAATTCAAAATCCCTTCCATTAAAATGGAGAACAAATCAACTATCTCTACCAAAACCATTAAATTTGGCCAGCGTGGTCTGGCCGGTAGCTTCATCTCTTTTTGAAAGACTTGAAAAGAGCAACATGCTGTTTTGAAAGACTTGAAAAGAGCAACATGCTGTATAAGACAGCATGTGCTTATTAAGAAGTCAGCGGCTACTTGGGGTGGTTTTAATCCCCAGCAGTGCCCAAAACATCGGGAATCAGGAGAAGTTTTAGAGAGCAGAAAAGTACTAGTTGCAACCAGAGTTGGGTATACAGGGGTTGAGAAGATGGCTTCAATGCTGCCTCGGCTAACTATTAGATTGATCCTTGTTTATCATTTTCATTTAAATACAACAAGTGGTTCAGTTAGAACAATCACAAAGATGCACCATTCAAAGGCAAAAGAAGACTTGCTGGGGCAAAAGAAAATGACTTTCAGAAAAATCCCGCATTACAAATTTTAAAATAAAACTTGCTAATAAGGGTCTTCCCAGCTCTCACAAATTCTGCCAGGATTTCGCTATACAACAACTAGTAAAGACGCAATGAACCGTGATTGAATTCAAAGTTTTCTGATTACGTTCTGACAATTCTGATTACGTTCTTCTTCCTCACATACAGAAGAAGAGAAAAATCCTGGCAAACAACCAAACAATAAAACACTGAACTACTTGAGTTTAAGGAGTTGAGCAAATGTAGATTTTCTATGTGAGATGGAACTAACGAAATATTGAAAAGCTAAGCAGATCAGGCAAGTAACTCAATATCGATCCTAACTCAGTGTCTTGTGAAACATGAAAAAGATCTTAACTCAGTGTCTTGTGAAACATAAAAAAGAATCATAGTATGCTGCCATGTCAAACGGGAGTGCCCAACAGAGAGAAAAATAGACATTCAAACTGTGAGGCAAAATCAAATGCAGCACAAATGAAGTCTAAAATATGAAAATATCAAACTAGAATATTTCGCTGAACTGGGAATAGGAATATAAGCAGTAAAATGTACTTGCAAGCAAAATTTAACAACAAAGCCGCCATATGTATTAAAGATCCAAAAACTGAGACTTAAATTCATGTCTTTCATCGGTCTTACCATTAAATCTGACTAACCAAACAAAGTAACTAAATTTATAGTTCAAAAGGTGATGCAAGTATTCAAGAAAATCCACCAACAGACGAAACTACGAAGCTGCAAGAGAAAATCACTGGGAGACACCGAGCCACTTCTGGAAGACATCGAACTCTGTGTAATCGCTGTCTGAGATCATAGTTTGGTACCACGCCTTTCCTGCAGCCCTGATAGCAGCCGACTCCTCCTTCAAGACCAAACAAGAATAAGATTAGCCCATCAAGTTCAAAGAAGGATCAAAAGTCCAAAACAACAAATCCAAAATAACATTCAAGAAAAGACCATATGTAAAATGCAACTCCGAATCCAAATTTTATTCTATGAACATGGTATATTAGTTGGTACAAACACATTCAAAGTCCAGGAAGTAAGTATCAATCAAACTGGTAGAAACATTCATCAGTTAGAAACTTGCAGGTAGTAAAACTAGGACATACGAAGCATGTGTGTATCTAAATGAAACAAATAGGAGGTGACAGATTACAAGACTTGCTTTGTTTAGGCATAATATCATATTCCATACTATTTGATAATACACACATCAAGATATCAACTTACACTCGTACGATTCACACACAAATATGAACACAAGAAAGTAATTACATGCACAAATGCCATCACATTGAAATCTAGAAATCAGCAATTACATGATACAAACATCATCACATTGAAATCTAGAAATCAGCAATTACATGATACAAACATCATCATATTCAAATCTAGAAATCAGCAATTCCATGTTACAAACTTCATTAACCAACGCATCAACCCACATTATTCACCGGACCACAATAAAAAAGGATCAAAACTCCAAATATTATAACCGAAAATAGGTGTTTATCACTACACAATGCACACCAAAATGAAGAAAGTTTACCAGTACTAGATACTTGCAAGTAGTAAAATTAGGGCATCCAAAGCATGTACACATCCAAACGAAACAAATAGCAAGTACTAGAAAATATATACCCACACATATAGCAAGTACAAGAATTGCTTTGTTTGGGAACAATAACACACTCTATTCTTAATTGATAATAGACATATCAGCATTCTAATTGATAATACACATATCAACATATGAACTTATACTGACTCACAAATATTTGCATAAATCAGTAATAACATGCGCAAACACCATCACCATCACAATGAAATATAGAAATCAGCAATTACATGTTACAAACT
>NW_020622713.1:9696842-9706615 GCF_003573695.1 Papaver somniferum
ACCATCCTTTATCATCTATCAAAGATCCCACTATTCTAACTCCACGTGTATTGGTTTCGTCTCTGTGTAGGAATTTAAGGTAGCTCTGAAGGAAGACACCATGGATTATTCAATGTACACTTCTAATATCAAACGAAAACGTCCACCTGCCAGAAGTTCTACTACACCTGCCAGAAGTTCTAGAGGCGGGAGATCTGTTCGTGAAACAGGATATTATGACGAGGAAGAAGATGAAGATTACGATGATGGATACAGCAATAGAAAATTAAATAACAGCAGCCGAAAAAGCAATAGTGGTAGAGGGAGAGCGAGAAGGCGGTTGTAGAGCTGTTCAGTTGTAAGTAGATCACTGAATGGCTGACCTGACATGTACATTATGTAGAATAGGAAAATTTACCTTTTAACCGGTGAAAGAGAAGTCCAGGAGATATGGAAATGGGTTATCGGAAAGCAAGTTAAAGAGGAAGGAAATGGGTTATGAGAAAGCAAGATAAACAGGGAGCCGTAAAAAGGCTCTTTGTAGTCTATTGCTTTTTACATTCTGTATTTTTGACAAAAGCACCACAGGAAAGATAATGCCTTCATTTCTCTCAAACAAGAGTTCCTTTCTTTATATTTTGTTTCTATAGTTTTTCTCTTGTCTTGTTTTTCTGTTTTGATACAATCAGCTGGGCTAAAGCCCAAAACCAAAACAAGAAAATAGACAGAAGGCACACATCCCATTACCAAGTACACTTTTCTGCACATTATTCTCAATGGCCCATCTCAACCCCCTGTAATTCATGAGCAGCAACTGAAATAGGCTGGCTACCCCCATAAGCACAATCCCCAACCCCACCATGTTTAGTCCTGAAAATAGCTCCAAAGCTAGCAGAGTTTTGTTTTAAAGAACCATCAGAATTAATCATGATATCATCTCCTTCAGGGCAAACCCACCAACAAGGTTTCTGAATTTTAGGAATAAAAGAGCAACACATACCAGTTGAGCATAAACCTTCTATTCTCTAGGATGTCATTGCAAGACCTAATATGAGCACTTATCTTGAGCTGAATGTCCTCTGAATAGTAAGAAGACAGATTTGTAAAGCAGAATTCTTATGGGTTGAGATGGCCTTGCAAGTGTCTTTCTTGACAAACTGCTTAGATCTCCAAAATCATCAAATCTTCATGTTGGGTGCTAAACCAGAGGAAGAAATTTTGAGAAAAGTATCAGCTGCTAGAGAGAAGTTACTCCCCACTGAAATCACATCTCGACCTCTAAAGAACCTTAGAATTCAAAATCCCTTCCATTAAAATGGAGAACAAATCAACTATCTCTACCAAAACCATTAAATTTGGCCAGCGTGGTCTGGCCGGTAGCTTCATCTCTTTTTGAAAGACTTGAAAAGAGCAACATGCTGTTTTGAAAGACTTGAAAAGAGCAACATGCTGTATAAGACAGCATGTGCTTATTAAGAAGTCAGCGGCTACTTGGGGTGGTTTTAATCCCCAGCAGTGCCCAAAACATCGGGAATCAGGAGAAGTTTTAGAGAGCAGAAAAGTACTAGTTGCAACCAGAGTTGGGTATACAGGGGTTGAGAAGATGGCTTCAATGCTGCCTCGGCTAACTATTAGATTGATCCTTGTTTATCATTTTCATTTAAATACAACAAGTGGTTCAGTTAGAACAATCACAAAGATGCACCATTCAAAGGCAAAAGAAGACTTGCTGGGGCAAAAGAAAATGACTTTCAGAAAAATCCCGCATTACAAATTTTAAAATAAAACTTGCTAATAAGGGTCTTCCCAGCTCTCACAAATTCTGCCAGGATTTCGCTATACAACAACTAGTAAAGACGCAATGAACCGTGATTGAATTCAAAGTTTTCTGATTACGTTCTGACAATTCTGATTACGTTCTTCTTCCTCACATACAGAAGAAGAGAAAAATCCTGGCAAACAACCAAACAATAAAACACTGAACTACTTGAGTTTAAGGAGTTGAGCAAATGTAGATTTTCTATGTGAGATGGAACTAACGAAATATTGAAAAGCTAAGCAGATCAGGCAAGTAACTCAATATCGATCCTAACTCAGTGTCTTGTGAAACATGAAAAAGATCTTAACTCAGTGTCTTGTGAAACATAAAAAAGAATCATAGTATGCTGCCATGTCAAACGGGAGTGCCCAACAGAGAGAAAAATAGACATTCAAACTGTGAGGCAAAATCAAATGCAGCACAAATGAAGTCTAAAATATGAAAATATCAAACTAGAATATTTCGCTGAACTGGGAATAGGAATATAAGCAGTAAAATGTACTTGCAAGCAAAATTTAACAACAAAGCCGCCATATGTATTAAAGATCCAAAAACTGAGACTTAAATTCATGTCTTTCATCGGTCTTACCATTAAATCTGACTAACCAAACAAAGTAACTAAATTTATAGTTCAAAAGGTGATGCAAGTATTCAAGAAAATCCACCAACAGACGAAACTACGAAGCTGCAAGAGAAAATCACTGGGAGACACCGAGCCACTTCTGGAAGACATCGAACTCTGTGTAATCGCTGTCTGAGATCATAGTTTGGTACCACGCCTTTCCTGCAGCCCTGATAGCAGCCGACTCCTCCTTCAAGACCAAACAAGAATAAGATTAGCCCATCAAGTTCAAAGAAGGATCAAAAGTCCAAAACAACAAATCCAAAATAACATTCAAGAAAAGACCATATGTAAAATGCAACTCCGAATCCAAATTTTATTCTATGAACATGGTATATTAGTTGGTACAAACACATTCAAAGTCCAGGAAGTAAGTATCAATCAAACTGGTAGAAACATTCATCAGTTAGAAACTTGCAGGTAGTAAAACTAGGACATACGAAGCATGTGTGTATCTAAATGAAACAAATAGGAGGTGACAGATTACAAGACTTGCTTTGTTTAGGCATAATATCATATTCCATACTATTTGATAATACACACATCAAGATATCAACTTACACTCGTACGATTCACACACAAATATGAACACAAGAAAGTAATTACATGCACAAATGCCATCACATTGAAATCTAGAAATCAGCAATTACATGATACAAACATCATCACATTGAAATCTAGAAATCAGCAATTACATGATACAAACATCATCATATTCAAATCTAGAAATCAGCAATTCCATGTTACAAACTTCATTAACCAACGCATCAACCCACATTATTCACCGGACCACAATAAAAAAGGATCAAAACTCCAAATATTATAACCGAAAATAGGTGTTTATCACTACACAATGCACACCAAAATGAAGAAAGTTTACCAGTACTAGATACTTGCAAGTAGTAAAATTAGGGCATCCAAAGCATGTACACATCCAAACGAAACAAATAGCAAGTACTAGAAAATATATACCCACACATATAGCAAGTACAAGAATTGCTTTGTTTGGGAACAATAACACACTCTATTCTTAATTGATAATAGACATATCAGCATTCTAATTGATAATACACATATCAACATATGAACTTATACTGACTCACAAATATTTGCATAAATCAGTAATAACATGCGCAAACACCATCACCATCACAATGAAATATAGAAATCAGCAATTACATGTTACAAACTACATCAGCCAACACATCAACCAACATTATTCACAAGACCATGTTAAGAAGCAAACAAATTTACCATACACACATATGCATTAACCAATTAAGAAAGAATTGAAAAATGAGATATACCTTTGTAATGTTGGTTCGTTTCTTCTCGAGCTTCTCCTTCTTAGCCTTAACACGTTGAGCTTCGGCCAGAAGAGCCATCCTCCTAGCAGTCTTAGCATACGGGTTCAATCTAAACATGGTATTCAAATTCTTCTTCAAAGGATTCTTCTTCATTGGTGCTCTCTTAGCATCTTTCTTAATAGGTCTAACAACAGATTGAATCTCATCAGAATTAATAACCCTAGCAAGATCAGCATTAACCATTTTAGATCTAGGCAACACATATCCTTTCTTCTTATCACTAGCTTTCTCAAACGAACCATAGATCGAATCCAACTTCTCAAACGCCGACTTAGTCCAGATAACAAATCTACCAGGATGACCACCAGGAGCAAGTTTCAACAAATTAAGCCTCTCAATATTAGCAATCTCAATACCAGGAATGTTTCTGAAAGCTTTCGCAATCTTAGATCCCTCGGTACCGTAAACAATCAAAGGACCTTTCTTCGACACATAACGCCTGTTCCTCATTTTACCTTTCCCTGGCCTGATCTTCTCACTATCCTTCACCTTTTCAACGTCAGCATAAGCACCAAGTTGTTTCAAAACCTTAATAGCAGCATTAGTTTTCTCAACACCTTCAATCGAATCATTAACAACTAAAGGAAGTTCAGGAACACCTTCAATAGTATGACCACGAGCTAAAACAATCGAAGGAACAGCAGATGCAGCCAAAGCCGAAACAACAGCATACCTTTTCTCATTCACGTTAACCTTACGATGCCACCTTCTCCAGATTCGTGTTGGTGCGAACATCCTTCCACCTCTGCACATGTTTCCGAAAGCTCCTTGACCGGCACGGTGAGTACCACTGCCGGAAACCCTAGAGATACGAGAAACGGCACGACCGGTACCCCATGATACTGCAGATGTTTGATGACCAGCTTCTCTGCTAACAGCGTATGGCTGTCTGGCGTTCTTCGAGATGAGGGCGTGAATATATCTGATGATATCAGTTCTGATTGAAGCTGTCATCACAGCTGGAAAGGCAACGGTGCTTCCACCATCAGTAGCCATGTCTCCTTCTAGGGATTGGACTGTAACCAGAGGTCTCACCGCCGCGGCTGCCATTGATGAAAGCTTAGTTTTGGAGGAGGAGGAGGAGGAAGAGAAACCACCGCTTTTGAGACTCTTCTAGGGTTTTTATCTCGAATGAAACGAGCTTTAGGGATTTTATTGAGGAAAGGGAGAAATGAAATGACACAATTGCCCTACGAATACTAGGAGGCTGTTTGGATGAACCTCACATAGGGTGTTTGGAAACATGACGAGTGGAAGTTGCTTTTCGGCAAAATTAAGTTGAATGGCCGAAGTTAGTTTACTATACTATTTCAAAACCACTTTTATAGCGTGTTTACAGGGCCGTCTTGCCATTTTTGAGTGTTCTAGGCGAATTTAAAATATGGGACTTTTTTATGGGTTACTAAATCAGAAAATAGATTTACATTTTAAATTTAGCAGGACATATATCTATATATTTAAAATGGTAATTTGAATCAAAAAACAGTCACATTTTAAATTTAACGGTAGGATTTTGAGATTCTATGTATGTAAATTAGCATAAAATATGCCTAAAATGCTTTGTTGATTCAAAAATCAAATAATATGTACTGTTTTAAAATTTTAGCAACAATTATAAGTATCACAACTTTTTTGTGATATAAATAACTATTAGAAATTGATTCTGCAACACTTATCAATATCACATATTACTTATAACTAAATAAATATAAAAAATTTGGGGCCCAATTATTTGGGGCTCTAGGCGGCCGACTATATTGCCCAGTGCATAAGACGGCCCTGCGTGTTTAGATACACATCCATAATTAATTTTTTGACTTCTAGAATACAAAAGGCAAAAAGTTAGTTTAAGTATAAAATTTCAGAACGCCTTCTAGTCTCGAGTAAAAAAAAATCGACAATTGACTAATGTTTATGACTTCTGCTTTTTTCGTATCCAAACACAGTGTTAAAAACCAAAAAATAAAGTTTTTATAATAATGCTTTTGAATACAAAATCATAAGTTACCTTTTGATTTCTGAAAATCGAACAGTCAGAAGCTAGTTTGAGTGTATTTTTTAATGATTTTTAGAAGTAAAAAAAATTAATTTCTGATAAAACAAAGTTTGTTTCTAGTTTTTGAGATTGAGTTCACTGCAATATGAAAACTAAACATGCCCAACCTGCAACATGAAAACTAAACATAGCAAAAATACCCAAGATGCACCTGGGTGTATCTGAGTTCAACAGGCATCATACTCTTGGACTGAATATTATCTAACATTAACATCCTTCTAAAACCAAGTACCATTATTGCATAAGAACTATTTAAAACAACTGATCATTATCTTATTGTAGAACAACTAATTTTTGTTAGATTTTGAGCTCCTATATGATTATAACTTGACCGCAAGTGTGGTATAAACAATATGCAACACATCTACATGGACAAATTTAACCAAGATGCACCCAGGTGCATCTGAGTTCAGTGCAACATGCAAACCAAACTTACCCAAGTTTATCCAAGATGCACCTAGGTGAATCTGAGTTTACTGCAACATGAAAACTATACAGATCCAACAACACCTAAGATGCACCAATGTATATCTCAAATACCTAACCAAGTTCAATTTAATTATGCAGTATTTACCAGAAAATTGTTCTTGTTCAAATTTAAATTCAAAAAACAATATCGATAAAATCAATCAACTGGTACACCCAAAGTTTTATTTCAAAATAAATACCCAATTCAAAAACCTAATTTCAAAATAGATACCTAATTAATAACCAAATGTTTCATTTCCTAATTCGGGAATCAAAAATCAAAAATTAGGGTTAGGAGCTTACGATTTTTAGGTCCATCGCTGCTCATCTTTGATGAAATAAACAACCTCTTTGATTTTCAGGGAATTGGCAAAATAGAATCGAGAATTTTAGAAAAATTAGGGCATCTCGAAATAGTGATGGAGTTGATTCTGAAGAGGTGTTTATAAAATACTTTTTATGGTCTTGATGTCGACGTTGATGATGGAGAAGAAAAAGATGTCGACGTTGATGGTGGGGAAGAAGAAGAAAATAAAGTTGGTCCCGGTGGTTTTTGTTTTTCCGTAAGAAGGAGGAGAAAACAAGATGGTGACGGAGAAAATAATACTCCCTCCGTTTCTGGAAAAGAGATGCTTTCACTTTTTCAATTTGACTTATTTTTAGGTTAAAATGAAAAAGTGAAAGTATCACTTTTCTAAAAACAGAGGGAGTATGACCGAAGTGATGTAAGGGTGTTCTGGTCTTTTTATGTGTATGTCTTTTTCACCCAGACATATATTTTAGCAGTCCAATGCTACCAAGCTTTATGGTTTTTGGCCATATGACCCATTTTTCGTGATATCTGTGGCATTGGAAGGGATTCGGCTTAGTGAAATAATCCATTGACGTTCAATCCGGATTGTTTCTTAGGAAATACTATTAATTATCGTGGACAACATTTTCAATTCTTACTATTTGGGGCTGGAAGACGTGTGTATCATGGCATACCGTGGACAACACTCCCAATATTTAATCTTTCAGCACTCCCTTTAGGCTATAAACCCTAGATAGGAAGAAAAAAAATAAGGAAATTGGAAATAAGATGCTTACATGTGCAATAGCAGACTGTAACATAGGTCAAAACTCTCAAAGGATTGCAGGAGTGCCCATATTCTCGTAATTCTGTAACAAACTTTGTTTTCTGTCATCAAAGTCAAAGTTATCCTTGCAATCTTATCTATCCTTAATGGGCATACCAATGGACCATCAATACTTAATGGGAATTCAACTCCCAGTACTCCATAAAATGAGAACCCATGAAAGAAAATGTCAAGGATACGTGACGAGCATGCCAATATTTGCACAATAGTTAGCTGTAACTTCAAGTTCAAGTATTTCCTTATTTATGTTTAGCTAAGTCTAGTATGTCTTTCTGTACAAGTTGATTTAAGTTTATAAATCTTTGTAACATCAACTGATATAAATATATGTGGCCCCTACGTTAATGCATAGAGAACCAAGATTCTTCAATTCTACATGGTATACAGATTAGGTTCCGATCCTCTCAATTATTCAGTAACCCTCCTCTAAATTATTCAGTAACCCTAAACCTATTACCCAATATTCTTTGTCCCAATTATTCCGTATTTATACAACCTTCTTTGTCTCATGGCTTCGTCTTCTTCAATTGTCACTAAAACAAACAAGATCCAACACCTTGTTTCTACAAAACTTAATGCCGGTAACTACCTTATATGGTGTGCTCAATTCATCGCTCTTTTTGCGAATCCACCGACTCATGAAATTTGTTGATGGCACTTATTCTTGTCCTCCTGCAACCCTCACCGTTATTATTGATGGGAAAACTATTGATGATAAAGTTATTGAGGGTAAAACTGATGCCAAACAAGAAGTAGATAACCCTGCCTATGAGACATGGCAGCACCGAGATCACACCATCATAAGATGGATTTTCTCCACCTTATCCGACCCTATCTTATCTTTGGTGGCTCATCTCCAAACATCTGAAGCAATCTGGAAACCAATCGAAGGGAAGTTAGAAACAAAGTCTCAAGCCTATATAATGAAACTTCAGCGAGATCTCCGTACCATCCGCAAAGGTGAGTCATCTATGAGCGATTACCTTCTTAGAGCCAAAACCCTTTCAGACAACCTTGCTACTGCAAGGTGTTCAAGCTCTAATTTATCTTCTCAACACATCGTTTTCCATTAAAGATTTGGGTACATTGAGGCCAACTTTACTTCCAACGAGTTATTTATTTCACAACGTAAGTATGTTACTGATCTCCTAATAAGAAGCAAAGGACGGGGCAAAGCCAGTTTCGACACCCCTCGATTCGAAGGTTACCTTATCTGTATTTGATGGCACTGGATTAACTGATCCTACTGCGTACAGTAGCACCGTAGCCCTACAATATCTCACTTTCACACGCCCCGACATCTCTTTTGCTGTCAATAAGGTATGCCAGTTTATGCAAGACCCTCGTGAACCACATTGGGTGGCTGTAAAACGTATCTTGCAATATCTCAAAGGGATGTCTGTTGAGCTAGGTTTGTCGCTATGTACTACTACAAATATTGATCTTTGTGCTTATTCGGACGGAGTCTGGGATGGATGTCCTGATTTTCGTCGCTCTACTGGTGGGTACTGTATTTTTTCGAAATCACTCTCATTTCTCTGAGTGCTAGAAAGCAAAAAACCTTAGCTAAATCAAGCACGGAGGCTGAATATATGGCTCTTGCGACTGATATGGATCCAGTCATTGTTGAAACAGTTAGGAATCAATACTAACACCCCAGTGCTTTGGTGGGATACGTGAAAACATACCCACAACTTCCGAACAATTTGTGGAAAGATACCAAGTAAAAGAACATGTCCCCGTTTACTTTTAAAGCTAGTCATATCTGTTGACCATCCTTTATCATCTATCAAAGATCCCACTATTCTAACTCCACGTGTATTGGTTTCGTCTCTGTGTAGGAATTTAAGGTAGCTCTGAAGGAAGACACCATGGATTATTCAATGTACACTTCTAATATCAAACGAAAACGTCCACCTGCCAGAAGTTCTACTACACCTGCCAGAAGTTCTAGAGGCGGGAGATCTGTTCGTGAAACAGGATATTATGACGAGGAAGAAGATGAAGATTACGATGATGGATACAGCAATAGAAAATTAAATAACAGCAGCCGAAAAAGCAATAGTGGTAGAGGGAGAGCGAGAAGGCGGTTGTAGAGCTGTTCAGTTGTAAGTAGATCACTGAATGGCTGACCTGACATGTACATTATGTAGAATAGGAAAATTTACCTTTTAACCGGTGAAAGAGAAGTCCAGGAGATATGGAAATGGGTTATCGGAAAGCAAGTTAAAGAGGAAGGAAATGGGTTATGAGAAAGCAAGATAAACAGGGAGCCGTAAAAAGGCTCTTTGTAGTCTATTGCTTTTTACATTCTGTATTTTTG
>NW_020622713.1:9706625-9742776 GCF_003573695.1 Papaver somniferum
GCATCATACTCTTGGACTGAATATTATCTAACATTAACATCCTTCTAAAACCAAGTACCATTATTGCATAAGAACTATTTAAAACAACTGATCATTATCTTATTGTAGAACAACTAATTTTTGTTAGATTTTGAGCTCCTATATGATTATAACTTGACCGCAAGTGTGGTATAAACAATATGCAACACATCTACATGGACAAATTTAACCAAGATGCACCCAGGTGCATCTGAGTTCAGTGCAACATGCAAACCAAACTTACCCAAGTTTATCCAAGATGCACCTAGGTGAATCTGAGTTTACTGCAACATGAAAACTATACAGATCCAACAACACCTAAGATGCACCAATGTATATCTCAAATACCTAACCAAGTTCAATTTAATTATGCAGTATTTACCAGAAAATTGTTCTTGTTCAAATTTAAATTCAAAAAACAATATCGATAAAATCAATCAACTGGTACACCCAAAGTTTTATTTCAAAATAAATACCCAATTCAAAAACCTAATTTCAAAATAGATACCTAATTAATAACCAAATGTTTCATTTCCTAATTCGGGAATCAAAAATCAAAAATTAGGGTTAGGAGCTTTCGATTTTTAGGTCCATCGCTGCTCATCTTTGATGAAATAAACAACCTCTTTGATTTTCAGGGAATTGGCAAAATAGAATCGAGAATTTTAGAAAAATTAGGGCATCTCGAAATAGTGATGGAGTTGATTCTGAAGAGGTGTTTATAAAATACTTTTTATGGTCTTGATGTCGACGTTGATGATGGAGAAGAAAAAGATGTCGACGTTGATGGTGGGGAAGAAGAAGAAAATAAAGTTGGTCCCGGTGGTTTTTGTTTTTCCGTAAGAAGGAGGAGAAAACAAGATGGTGACGGAGAAAATAATACTCCCTCCGTTTCTGGAAAAGAGATGCTTTCACTTTTTCAATTTGACTTATTTTTAGGTTAAAATGAAAAAGTGAAAGTATCACTTTTCTAAAAACAGAGGGAGTATGACCGAAGTGATGTAAGGGTGTTCTGGTCTTTTTATGTGTATGTCTTTTTCACCCAGACATATATTTTAGCAGTCCAATGCTACCAAGCTTTATGGTTTTTGGCCATATGACCCATTTTTCGTGATATCTGTGGCATTGGAAGGGATTCGGCTTAGTGAAATAATCCATTGACGTTCAATCCGGATTGTTTCTTAGGAAATACTATTAATTATCGTGGACAACATTTTCAATTCTTACTATTTGGGGCTGGAAGACGTGTGTATCATGGCATACCGTGGACAACACTCCCAATATTTAATCTTTCAGCACTCCCTTTAGGCTATAAACCCTAGATAGGAAGAAAAAAAATAAGGAAATTGGAAATAAGATGCTTACATGTGCAATAGCAGACTGTAACATAGGTCAAAACTCTCAAAGGATTGCAGGAGTGCCCATATTCTCGTAATTCTGTAACAAACTTTGTTTTCTGTCATCAAAGTCAAAGTTATCCTTGCAATCTTATCTATCCTTAATGGGCATACCAATGGACCATCAATACTTAATGGGAATTCAACTCCCAGTACTCCATAAAATGAGAACCCATGAAAGAAAATGTCAAGGATACGTGACGAGCATGCCAATATTTGCACAATAGTTAGCTGTAACTTCAAGTTCAAGTATTTCCTTATTTATGTTTAGCTAAGTCTAGTATGTCTTTCTGTACAAGTTGATTTAAGTTTATAAATCTTTGTAACATCAACTGATATAAATATATGTGGCCCCTACGTTAATGCATAGAGAACCAAGATTCTTCAATTCTACATGGTATACAGATTAGGTTCCGATCCTCTCAATTATTCAGTAACCCTCCTCTAAATTATTCAGTAACCCTAAACCTATTACCCAATATTCTTTGTCCCAATTATTCCGTATTTATACAACCTTCTTTGTCTCATGGCTTCGTCTTCTTCAATTGTCACTAAAACAAACAAGATCCAACACCTTGTTTCTACAAAACTTAATGCCGGTAACTACCTTATATGGTGTGCTCAATTCATCGCTCTTTTTGCGAATCCACCGACTCATGAAATTTGTTGATGGCACTTATTCTTGTCCTCCTGCAACCCTCACCGTTATTATTGATGGGAAAACTATTGATGATAAAGTTATTGAGGGTAAAACTGATGCCAAACAAGAAGTAGATAACCCTGCCTATGAGACATGGCAGCACCGAGATCACACCATCATAAGATGGATTTTCTCCACCTTATCCGACCCTATCTTATCTTTGGTGGCTCATCTCCAAACATCTGAAGCAATCTGGAAACCAATCGAAGGGAAGTTAGAAACAAAGTCTCAAGCCTATATAATGAAACTTCAGCGAGATCTCCGTACCATCCGCAAAGGTGAGTCATCTATGAGCGATTACCTTCTTAGAGCCAAAACCCTTTCAGACAACCTTGCTACTGCAAGGTGTTCAAGCTCTAATTTCTCTTCTCAACACATCGTTTTCCATTAAAGATTTGGGTACATTGAGGCCAACTTTACTTCCAACGAGTTATTTATTTCACAACGTAAGTATGTTGCTGATCTCCTAATAAGAAGCAAAGGACGGGGCAAAGCCAGTTTCGACACCCCTCGATTCGAAGGTTACCTTATCTGTATTTGATGGCACTGGATTAACTGATCCTACTGCGTACAGTAGCACCGTAGCCCTACAATATCTCACTTTCACACGCCCCGACATCTCTTTTGCTGTCAATAAGGTATGCCAGTTTATGCAAGACCCTCGTGAACCACATTGGGTGGCTGTAAAACGTATCTTGCAATATCTCAAAGGGATGTCTGTTGAGCTAGGTTTGTCGCTATGTACTACTACAAATATTGATCTTTGTGCTTATTCGGACGGAGTCTGGGATGGATGTCCTGATTTTCGTCGCTCTACTGGTGGGTACTGTATTTTTTCGAAATCACTCTCATTTCTCTGAGTGCTAGAAAGCAAAAAACCTTAGCTAAATCAAGCACGGAGGCTGAATATATGGCTCTTGCGACTGATATGGATCCAGTCATTGTTGAAACAGTTAGGAATCAATACTAACACCCCAGTGCTTTGGTGGGATACGTGAAAACATACCCACAACTTCCGAACAATTTGTGGAAAGATACCAAGTAAAAGAACATGTCCCCGTTTACTTTTAAAGCTAGTCATATCTGTTGACCATCCTTTATCATCTATCAAAGATCCCACTATTCTAACTCCACGTGTATTGGTTTCGTCTCTGTGTAGGAATTTAAGGTAGCTCTGAAGGAAGACACCATGGATTATTCAATGTACACTTCTAATATCAAACGAAAACGTCCACCTGCCAGAAGTTCTACTACACCTGCCAGAAGTTCTAGAGGCGGGAGATCTGTTCGTGAAACAGGATATTATGACGAGGAAGAAGATGAAGATTACGATGATGGATACAGCAATAGAAAATTAAATAACAGCAGCCGAAAAAGCAATAGTGGTAGAGGGAGAGCGAGAAGGCGGTTGTAGAGCTGTTCAGTTGTAAGTAGATCACTGAATGGCTGACCTGACATGTACATTATGTAGAATAGGAAAATTTACCTTTTAACCGGTGAAAGAGAAGTCCAGGAGATATGGAAATGGGTTATCGGAAAGCAAGTTAAAGAGGAAGGAAATGGGTTATGAGAAAGCAAGATAAACAGGGAGCCGTAAAAAGGCTCTTTGTAGTCTATTGCTTTTTACATTCTGTATTTTTGCCAAAAGCACCACAGGAAAGATAATGCCTTCATTTCTCTCAAACAAGAGTTCCTTTCTTTATATTTTGTTTCTATAGTTTTTCTCTTGTCTTGTTTTTCTGTTTTGATACAATCAGCTGGGCTAAAGCCCAAAACCAAAACAAGAAAATAGACAGAAGGCACACATCCCATTACCAAGTACACTTTTCTGCACATTATTCTCAATGGCCCATCTCAACCCCCTGTAATTCATGAGCAGCAACTGAAATAGGCTGGCTACCCCCATAAGCACAATCCCCAACCCCACCATGTTTAGTCCTGAAAATAGCTCCAAAGCTAGCAGAGTTTTGTTTTAAAGAACCATCAGAATTAATCATGATATCATCTCCTTCAGGGCAAACCCACCAACAAGGTTTCTGAATTTTAGGAATAAAAGAGCAACACATACCAGTTGAGCATAAACCTTCTATTCTCTAGGATGTCATTGCAAGACCTAATATGAGCACTTATCTTGAGCTGAATGTCCTCTGAATAGTAAGAAGACAGATTTGTAAAGCAGAATTCTTATGGGTTGAGATGGCCTTGCAAGTGTCTTTCTTGACAAACTGCTTAGATCTCCAAAATCATCAAATCTTCATGTTGGGTGCTAAACCAGAGGAAGAAATTTTGAGAAAAGTATCAGCTGCTAGAGAGAAGTTACTCCCCACTGAAATCACATCTCGACCTCTAAAGAACCTTAGAATTCAAAATCCCTTCCATTAAAATGGAGAACAAATCAACTATCTCTACCAAAACCATTAAATTTGGCCAGCGTGGTCTGGCCGGTAGCTTCATCTCTTTTTGAAAGACTTGAAAAGAGCAACATGCTGTTTTGAAAGACTTGAAAAGAGCAACATGCTGTATAAGACAGCATGTGCTTATTAAGAAGTCAGCGGCTACTTGGGGTGGTTTTAATCCCCAGCAGTGCCCAAAACATCGGGAATCAGGAGAAGTTTTAGAGAGCAGAAAAGTACTAGTTGCAACCAGAGTTGGGTATACAGGGGTTGAGAAGATGGCTTCAATGCTGCCTCGGCTAACTATTAGATTGATCCTTGTTTATCATTTTCATTTAAATACAACAAGTGGTTCAGTTAGAACAATCACAAAGATGCACCATTCAAAGGCAAAAGAAGACTTGCTGGGGCAAAAGAAAATGACTTTCAGAAAAATCCCGCATTACAAATTTTAAAATAAAACTTGCTAATAAGGGTCTTCCCAGCTCTCACAAATTCTGCCAGGATTTCGCTATACAACAACTAGTAAAGACGCAATGAACCGTGATTGAATTCAAAGTTTTCTGATTACGTTCTGACAATTCTGATTACGTTCTTCTTCCTCACATACAGAAGAAGAGAAAAATCCTGGCAAACAACCAAACAATAAAACACTGAACTACTTGAGTTTAAGGAGTTGAGCAAATGTAGATTTTCTATGTGAGATGGAACTAACGAAATATTGAAAAGCTAAGCAGATCAGGCAAGTAACTCAATATCGATCCTAACTCAGTGTCTTGTGAAACATGAAAAAGATCTTAACTCAGTGTCTTGTGAAACATAAAAAAGAATCATAGTATGCTGCCATGTCAAACGGGAGTGCCCAACAGAGAGAAAAATAGACATTCAAACTGTGAGGCAAAATCAAATGCAGCACAAATGAAGTCTAAAATATGAAAATATCAAACTAGAATATTTCGCTGAACTGGGAATAGGAATATAAGCAGTAAAATGTACTTGCAAGCAAAATTTAACAACAAAGCCGCCATATGTATTAAAGATCCAAAAACTGAGACTTAAATTCATGTCTTTCATCGGTCTTACCATTAAATCTGACTAACCAAACAAAGTAACTAAATTTATAGTTCAAAAGGTGATGCAAGTATTCAAGAAAATCCACCAACAGACGAAACTACGAAGCTGCAAGAGAAAATCACTGGGAGACACCGAGCCACTTCTGGAAGACATCGAACTCTGTGTAATCGCTGTCTGAGATCATAGTTTGGTACCACGCCTTTCCTGCAGCCCTGATAGCAGCCGACTCCTCCTTCAAGACCAAACAAGAATAAGATTAGCCCATCAAGTTCAAAGAAGGATCAAAAGTCCAAAACAACAAATCCAAAATAACATTCAAGAAAAGACCATATGTAAAATGCAACTCCGAATCCAAATTTTATTCTATGAACATGGTATATTAGTTGGTACAAACACATTCAAAGTCCAGGAAGTAAGTATCAATCAAACTGGTAGAAACATTCATCAGTTAGAAACTTGCAGGTAGTAAAACTAGGACATACGAAGCATGTGTGTATCTAAATGAAACAAATAGGAGGTGACAGATTACAAGACTTGCTTTGTTTAGGCATAATATCATATTCCATACTATTTGATAATACACACATCAAGATATCAACTTACACTCGTACGATTCACACACAAATATGAACACAAGAAAGTAATTACATGCACAAATGCCATCACATTGAAATCTAGAAATCAGCAATTACATGATACAAACATCATCACATTGAAATCTAGAAATCAGCAATTACATGATACAAACATCATCATATTCAAATCTAGAAATCAGCAATTCCATGTTACAAACTTCATTAACCAACGCATCAACCCACATTATTCACCGGACCACAATAAAAAAGGATCAAAACTCCAAATATTATAACCGAAAATAGGTGTTTATCACTACACAATGCACACCAAAATGAAGAAAGTTTACCAGTACTAGATACTTGCAAGTAGTAAAATTAGGGCATCCAAAGCATGTACACATCCAAACGAAACAAATAGCAAGTACTAGAAAATATATACCCACACATATAGCAAGTACAAGAATTGCTTTGTTTGGGAACAATAACACACTCTATTCTTAATTGATAATAGACATATCAGCATTCTAATTGATAATACACATATCAACATATGAACTTATACTGACTCACAAATATTTGCATAAATCAGTAATAACATGCGCAAACACCATCACCATCACAATGAAATATAGAAATCAGCAATTACATGTTACAAACTTCATCAGCCAACACATCAACCAACATTATTCACAAGACCATGTTAAGAAGCAAACAAATTTACCATACACACATATGCATTAACCAATTAAGAAAGAATTGAAAAATGAGATATACCTTTGTAATGTTGGTTCGTTTCTTCTCGAGCTTCTCCTTCTTAGCCTTAACACGTTGAGCTTCGGCCAGAAGAGCCATCCTCCTAGCAGTCTTAGCATACGGGTTCAATCTAAACATGGTATTCAAATTCTTCTTCAAAGGATTCTTCTTCATTGGTGCTCTCTTAGCATCTTTCTTAATAGGTCTAACAACAGATTGAATCTCATCAGAATTAATAACCCTAGCAAGATCAGCATTAACCATTTTAGATCTAGGCAACACATATCCTTTCTTCTTATCACTAGCTTTCTCAAACGAACCATAGATCGAATCCAACTTCTCAAACGCCGACTTAGTCCAGATAACAAATCTACCAGGATGACCACCAGGAGCAAGTTTCAACAAATTAAGCCTCTCAACATTAGCAATCTCAATACCAGGAATGTTTCTGAAAGCTTTCGCAATCTTAGATCCCTCGGTACCGTAAACAATCAAAGGACCTTTCTTCGACACATAACGCCTGTTCCTCATTTTACCTTTCCCTGGCCTGATCTTCTCACTATCCTTCACCTTTTCAACGTCAGCATAAGCACCAAGTTGTTTCAAAACCTTAATAGCAGCATTAGTTTTCTCAACACCTTCAATCGAATCATTAACAACTAAAGGAAGTTCAGGAACACCTTCAATAGTATGACCACGAGCTAAAACAATCGAAGGAACAGCAGATGCAGCCAAAGCCGAAACAACAGCATACCTTTTCTCATTCACGTTAACCTTACGATGCCACCTTCTCCAGATTCGTGTTGGTGCGAACATCCTTCCACCTCTGCACATGTTTCCGAAAGCTCCTTGACCGGCACGGTGAGTACCACTGCCGGAAACCCTAGAGATACGAGAAACGGCACGACCGGTACCCCATGATACTGCAGATGTTTGATGACCAGCTTCTCTGCTAACAGCGTATGGCTGTCTGGCGTTCTTCGAGATGAGGGCGTGAATATATCTGATGATATCAGTTCTGATTGAAGCTGTCATCACAGCTGGAAAGGCAACGGTGCTTCCACCATCAGTAGCCATGTCTCCTTCTAGGGATTGGACTGTAACCAGAGGTCTCACCGCCGCGGCTGCCATTGATGAAAGCTTAGTTTTGGAGGAGGAGGAGGAGGAAGAGAAACCACCGCTTTTGAGACTCTTCTAGGGTTTTTATCTCGAATGAAACGAGCTTTAGGGATTTTATTGAGGAAAGGGAGAAATGAAATGACACAATTGCCCTACGAATACTAGGAGGCTGTTTGGATGAACCTCACATAGGGTGTTTGGAAACATGACGAGTGGAAGTTGCTTTTCGGCAAAATTAAGTTGAATGGCCGAAGTTAGTTTACTATACTATTTCAAAACCACTTTTATAGCGTGTTTACAGGGCCGTCTTGCCATTTTTGAGTGTTCTAGGCGAATTTAAAATATGGGACTTTTTTATGGGTTACTAAATCAGAAAATAGATTTACATTTTAAATTTAGCAGGACATATATCTATATATTTAAAATGGTAATTTGAATCAAAAAACAGTCACATTTTAAATTTAACGGTAGGATTTTGAGATTCTATGTATGTAAATTAGCATAAAATATGCCTAAAATGCTTTGTTGATTCAAAAATCAAATAATATGTACTGTTTTAAAATTTTAGCAACAATTATAAGTATCACAACTTTTTTGTGATATAAATAACTATTAGAAATTGATTCTGCAACACTTATCAATATCACATATTACTTATAACTAAATAAATATAAAAAATTTGGGGCCCAATTATTTGGGGCTCTAGGCGGCCGACTATATTGCCCAGTGCATAAGACGGCCCTGCGTGTTTAGATACACATCCATAATTAATTTTTTGACTTCTAGAATACAAAAGGCAAAAAGTTAGTTTAAGTATAAAATTTCAGAACGCCTTCTAGTCTCGAGTAAAAAAAAATCGACAATTGACTAATGTTTATGACTTCTGCTTTTTTCGTATCCAAACACAGTGTTAAAAACCAAAAAATAAAGTTTTTATAATAATGCTTTTGAATACAAAATCATAAGTTACCTTTTGATTTCTGAAAATCGAACAGTCAGAAGCTAGTTTGAGTGTATTTTTTAATGATTTTTAGAAGTAAAAAAAAATTAATTTCTGATAAAACAAAGTTTGTTTCTAGTTTTTGAGATTGAGTTCACTGCAATATGAAAACTAAACATGCCCAACCTGCAACATGAAAACTAAACATAGCAAAAATACCCAAGATGCACCTGGGTGTATCTGAGTTCAACAGGCATCATACTCTTGGACTGAATATTATCTAACATTAACATCCTTCTAAAACCAAGTACCATTATTGCATAAGAACTATTTAAAACAACTGATCATTATCTTATTGTAGAACAACTAATTTTTGTTAGATTTTGAGCTCCTATATGATTATAACTTGACCGCAAGTGTGGTATAAACAATATGCAACACATCTACATGGACAAATTTAACCAAGATGCACCCAGGTGCATCTGAGTTCAGTGCAACATGCAAACCAAACTTACCCAAGTTTATCCAAGATGCACCTAGGTGAATCTGAGTTTACTGCAACATGAAAACTATACAGATCCAACAACACCTAAGATGCACCAATGTATATCTCAAATACCTAACCAAGTTCAATTTAATTATGCAGTATTTACCAGAAAATTGTTCTTGTTCAAATTTAAATTCAAAAAACAATATCGATAAAATCAATCAACTGGTACACCCAAAGTTTTATTTCAAAATAAATACCCAATTCAAAAACCTAATTTCAAAATAGATACCTAATTAATAACCAAATGTTTCATTTCCTAATTCGGGAATCAAAAATCAAAAATTAGGGTTAGGAGCTTTCGATTTTTAGGTCCATCGCTGCTCATCTTTGATGAAATAAACAACCTCTTTGATTTTCAGGGAATTGGCAAAATAGAATCGAGAATTTTAGAAAAATTAGGGCATCTCGAAATAGTGATGGAGTTGATTCTGAAGAGGTGTTTATAAAATACTTTTTATGGTCTTGATGTCGACGTTGATGATGGAGAAGAAAAAGATGTCGACGTTGATGGTGGGGAAGAAGAAGAAAATAAAGTTGGTCCCGGTGGTTTTTGTTTTTCCGTAAGAAGGAGGAGAAAACAAGATGGTGACGGAGAAAATAATACTCCCTCCGTTTCTGGAAAAGAGATGCTTTCACTTTTTCAATTTGACTTATTTTTAGGTTAAAATGAAAAAGTGAAAGTATCACTTTTCTAAAAACAGAGGGAGTATGACCGAAGTGATGTAAGGGTGTTCTGGTCTTTTTATGTGTATGTCTTTTTCACCCAGACATATATTTTAGCAGTCCAATGCTACCAAGCTTTATGGTTTTTGGCCATATGACCCATTTTTCGTGATATCTGTGGCATTGGAAGGGATTCGGCTTAGTGAAATAATCCATTGACGTTCAATCCGGATTGTTTCTTAGGAAATACTATTAATTATCGTGGACAACATTTTCAATTCTTACTATTTGGGGCTGGAAGACGTGTGTATCATGGCATACCGTGGACAACACTCCCAATATTTAATCTTTCAGCACTCCCTTTAGGCTATAAACCCTAGATAGGAAGAAAAAAAATAAGGAAATTGGAAATAAGATGCTTACATGTGCAATAGCAGACTGTAACATAGGTCAAAACTCTCAAAGGATTGCAGGAGTGCCCATATTCTCGTAATTCTGTAACAAACTTTGTTTTCTGTCATCAAAGTCAAAGTTATCCTTGCAATCTTATCTATCCTTAATGGGCATACCAATGGACCATCAATACTTAATGGGAATTCAACTCCCAGTACTCCATAAAATGAGAACCCATGAAAGAAAATGTCAAGGATACGTGACGAGCATGCCAATATTTGCACAATAGTTAGCTGTAACTTCAAGTTCAAGTATTTCCTTATTTATGTTTAGCTAAGTCTAGTATGTCTTTCTGTACAAGTTGATTTAAGTTTATAAATCTTTGTAACATCAACTGATATAAATATATGTGGCCCCTACGTTAATGCATAGAGAACCAAGATTCTTCAATTCTACATGGTATACAGATTAGGTTCCGATCCTCTCAATTATTCAGTAACCCTCCTCTAAATTATTCAGTAACCCTAAACCTATTACCCAATATTCTTTGTCCCAATTATTCCGTATTTATACAACCTTCTTTGTCTCATGGCTTCGTCTTCTTCAATTGTCACTAAAACAAACAAGATCCAACACCTTGTTTCTACAAAACTTAATGCCGGTAACTACCTTATATGGTGTGCTCAATTCATCGCTCTTTTTGCGAATCCACCGACTCATGAAATTTGTTGATGGCACTTATTCTTGTCCTCCTGCAACCCTCACCGTTATTATTGATGGGAAAACTATTGATGATAAAGTTATTGAGGGTAAAACTGATGCCAAACAAGAAGTAGATAACCCTGCCTATGAGACATGGCAGCACCGAGATCACACCATCATAAGATGGATTTTCTCCACCTTATCCGACCCTATCTTATCTTTGGTGGCTCATCTCCAAACATCTGAAGCAATCTGGAAACCAATCGAAGGGAAGTTAGAAACAAAGTCTCAAGCCTATATAATGAAACTTCAGCGAGATCTCCGTACCATCCGCAAAGGTGAGTCATCTATGAGCGATTACCTTCTTAGAGCCAAAACCCTTTCAGACAACCTTGCTACTGCAAGGTGTTCAAGCTCTAATTTATCTTCTCAACACATCGTTTTCCATTAAAGATTTGGGTACATTGAGGCCAACTTTACTTCCAACGAGTTATTTATTTCACAACGTAAGTATGTTACTGATCTCCTAATAAGAAGCAAAGGACGGGGCAAAGCCAGTTTCGACACCCCTCGAAGGTTACCTTATCTGTATTTGATGGCACTGGATTAACTGATCCTACTGCGTACAGTAGCACCGTAGCCCTACAATATCTCACTTTCACACGCCCCGACATCTCTTTTGCTGTCAATAAGGTATGCCAGTTTATGCAAGACCCTCGTGAACCACATTGGGTGGCTGTAAAACGTATCTTGCAATATCTCAAAGGGATGTCTGTTGAGCTAGGTTTGTCGCTATGTACTACTACAAATATTGATCTTTGTGCTTATTCGGACGGCGACTGGGATGGATGTCCTGATTTTCGTCGCTCTACTAGTGGGTACTGTATTTTTTCGAAATCACTCTCATTTCTCTGAGTGCTAGAAAGCAAAAAACCGTAGCTAAATCAAGCACGGAGGCTGAATATATGGCTCTTGCGACTGCCACTGCAGAACTTATATGGATCCAGTCATTGTTGAAACAGTTAGGAATCAATACTAACACCCCAGTGCTTTGGTGTGATAACCCTGGAGCTACTTATATTACTGTCAATCCGATCTTTCATGCTCGTACAAAGAACATCGAGATTGATTATCACTTTGTTCGTGAACGCGTTGCTCGTCACCAACTTCATGTTCTCTTTATCTCCACCATGGACCAACTATCTGATATTATGACCAAGTGTCTAGGTTCCCAGCGTCATGCTGATTTACATTTCAAGTTGACTGTTAGAACGCTCAACTTGCGGGGGCGTATTAAGGATATGTGATGAGCATGCCAATGCTCGCACGATAGTTAGCTGTAACTTCAAGTTCAAATATTTCCTTATTTATGTTTAGCTAAGTCTAGTATGTATTTATGTACAAGTTGATTTAAGCTTAGAAATCTTTGTAACATCAATTGATATAAATATATGTGGCCTCTACGTTAATGCGTAGAGAACCAAGATTCTTCAATTCTACCGAAAAACCATCACATACCTCTTTATTGAAATCGTAATGTTTCTTTCCATCCCACAACATATTGATATCCTCCCAGTTTGATCGAACAAATGACATGTTAAACATAAGCATGCACAACATTTCACTTGTACCATATATATCTTCATCCAAATAGATGCATTCTAGAAAGTAGAAATAATCGTTTAGCCCCATAGTTGTTAGGATTTAGACAATTTAGTCCTCCCCTCTCAAGCCTAGTACACTCTAATCCAAATTTACCAAATTTAGAAGTTAGACCGGTTACTCCTTATGTGAAGCATTCAGTCCAAAACTGAATATTTTGATGACAAAAATGACCCTCATATAAAAAACGTGAAGTACCAATTACCTAGTTAATTTACTATTCCCCGATGAAAAATCTCTGCAAAGAAGAGGTTTTAGATTAAAGTTATGGAGTATGCGTAGTCCTAGGTACTTTTGAAGCACTATGCTTATAATCTATAACTAAAATTTTATGAAATCTACATTGGCAAAAAATTAGAGTTAAAATTTCTTTTGTTTGAGCTATAAATGACTAGAATTAATGTCTGATCCACATGAATATGAAAAATAGTGAAATTCGGAGTTCCAGTTTCTCTCCATATCATTATCACCTCGTATATATTTGTTAGTTAAATTTAAAACCAGGTCTTAAATCAAACCTTCACAAGTCCGAAAAATGATTTTTTTTCCACTTTCTACAACGCATCATTAGGTTTTTGAAATGGGGTTTTCTTGTAAGTTAGTTTTGGATTTGGTTTATTGTGATGTAATCAAAGTTGATTTCGAGGAGATGATAATGATATTCGTGTTAGAAATAGAAAGAAAATGGGGACTGTTTTCATAGAAGAGAATCAGAGATATTTTTATTTTCTGTAGATCGGAGAAGCAATATGGATTTTTTCCTTATTTTGTCATAAGGGTAATTAAGTAAACTACTATAATATAGTTATCGCTTATCACTAGAAACAGACTGGGGAGAACTTTGGAACACTCTCTTCAGCGGTGAGTCCAGGATTTCTGGACGGGGGCAGTAAACAAAATCCAGGATGTCTCGATATGTATGGAATCTATTATTTTATTTTATTTATTTGTAAGGAATTCCGTTAAGTTGGGATTTAATGAGACGCAACTAGGGCATAAAATTTCTTTTCGACTTGGAAAATTAGGCGTATTAGTAGATCTTTTGAAATAAAGGGGTCGCACTTGCGCACCCTTGTTACACGTTGGCTCCGCCTTTGATCCCATGAAATGTGGTTTGCCAATTAGAGCTTCTCCAATGCTCATTATGTGTGTTTCCTATGTGGCAACACAAACAAGACTTCTTCCTTCATATTGCATTTCATTCTTTTTATTTTTGATTAGTATATATTTTGTTTTGAATAATTTAAGATTTTATAACATTTAATTAAAATTAACAATGGTTGTTTAGTATATAAAAGTGAATTTAATTAAGTAAAAGCTTACTATGATGTGTAAATATTTAGAGCTAGACATTCATCTTGGAAATGTCTAAGAAGGAAATTGCAGAGTTCGAGAATAAACCATCAATTACCATAAGGTATCATGCTATACAGAGAGGTGTTAATCTTCATTGGCTCCCCCTCTAGTGGAACATTTAAAATAAATTATTATGCATCTTTTCTTAATGTTAATAAAACAAGAGGCATTGGTCTAATTATTCACGATTTTGCAGGTACACACTTGGGATCAAAGTTCATCTACTTAACAAACGCAATGAGTCCAGAACAAGTTGAATGCAAAGGTTTATGGGAGGCAACCCAATGGACGAAGGAATTGTATTTAGAGAGAGTAGAGTTTGAACCGGACTCATAGTTGGTAGTGGATGCAATGAACACATCAACATAGGTTAATCTTATTCTAGATCTTTTAAGTGCATCTTCCTTGTTTATAGTCTTATGCACAAAGGATATAGGTATTTTAATCCAAGTACCAATAAAATAATCATTTTTAGGGATGTTAAGTTTGATGACAGTACATTTCCATATGCCACATTGTTTCATTCTTCTGGTACTTCAACAATCATATCTATCACACCCTCCATATTACCTGCCAGTACTTTTTCATCTGCACCCAGGCTTATTTCTAATGATGTTGATGTATCATCCTTCACACCTGCACCTGTTTCAAGTGATTCTCATCAACTACCAGTTTCTTCTACACCACTTGTTATTGTCTCTCCACATGTTACTAATGCTAATCCAATGCAAACTAGAGTTAAAACGGGTATTTCAGAACCCAAACCTAGAATTTTTGCTTCTAAAGTTCAATTTTTGTATGAGGAAATTACATTACCTACTTGTTATATTGAGGCTTGTAAGGATCCAAAATGGAGATCTGCAATGAATGAAGAAATTACAGCTTTACTTCAAAATGGCACATGGAGGTTAGTCCTTGCTACTGATGGTCAAAATGTCATTGGATGTAAATAGATATTTAGGATAAAAATAAGAGTTGATGGTTCTATAGAGAGATATAAAGCCAGGTTGGTGGATAAAAGATACAATCTGGTAGAGGGTATTGATTATAAGACATTTTCAGTCATGTGGTCAAGTCTACAACTGTAAGGATAATTCTTTGTATTTCTATTTACAAGAACTGGCAGATAAGATAATTAGGTCTGAAAAATGGATTTTTGCATGGCCCTTTATCTGAGGAAGTGTTTATGGTTCAACCACCTGGATATGCAGATAAAATTATTCCTAATCATGTGTGTAATCTTCAGAGATCTTTATATGGTTTAAAACAAGCACCCAGGGCTTGGTTTGAGAGATTGAGTAAATTCTTATGTTCTCATGGCTTTCTGCCATCCAAAACAGATACCTATCTCTTTTACTTGGTGCCCAATCATTCTGCTCTTTATATTCTCATTTATGTAGATGATATTTTGGTCATTGGGAGTTCTTCTAAGGCACTGATGCACTTATTACTGATATGAGCAAAGAATTTGTTATTAAAGACTTGTGTCCTCTTCACTTTTTCTATGGTATTCAGGCCACCAGAAACTCTGCAGGTTTTTTATTATCTCAGGAGCAATATATTGATAATTTTATTATTAAGACCAAGATGAATGTTGTTAAACCAACATCCACTCCAATATTATCATCTGCTTCTGATGTTGATTCCACACCTTTTTGGGATCATGTTTTATATAGAAACACAGTTGGTGCTCATCAATATGCTACAGTCAGTAGACCTAACACTGAACTTGCAGTTAACAAAGCTTGTCAGCATATGCAACATCCATCTAATGCACACTGGTAAGATGTTAAGATAATTTTAAGATATTTGCATGGTACACTGTCATTTGTTTTACAGTTTAAGAGGGATTCAGTTTTGCAATTGCAAGCTTATTCAAATGTTGATTGGGCAAGTGGCATGTCTGATAGGATATCCACAAGTGGTATGGCTATTTTTCTTGTTCCCAACTTAATTTCTTAGTGCAGAAAACTTTCTCCAGGTCTAGCACAGAGGCAGAAGTATCGTTCCTTAGTTGATGCCACTTAACTTCGGTTAACTATGGTTGAGACAACACAATATACACATTTAGGTACGGTTACCCATATCTAAATGAAGGTATATTTCATTTGCATGTAATAATCTAAGACCATCTAACGGTGGAGAGATATTGCTTTGGTTTTAAGCAAACTTAGCTTGAATCTTAAATCATGATTTCAGCTAACGGTGAATATTGATTGCTTTGTTTCAAAGCTATCAAACCCTTATTTGAAGACTATATAAGGGAGAACTCTAGCAACTGGAATACCTAATCCCCGCATCTCCTGTGTGATACTAGTTGCGACTAGAGTCGATTCTCCTTTAACCTAGGTTTTTCCTAAAACCATTATAGGTTAACGAATTAAAGACTTCATTGGGATTCTGAACCCAGACCCAACTATTTTCTCTGTAGTTGCGTGTTTTGATCTTACTTTTTCTATCTTATAGAGTACTATCTTCTCTAAGATTTGCTCGAGATTTATCTCTGATAGGTAAGATATAAAAATTAATCACAAAGCTCTCCGTCTTATTCTTTGTGATTCCACAATAACTTTTTCTACTACCATGTAGTTAAGTTATTGTGAGGTGATTGATATTTCTAGGATGTTCTTCGGGAATATAAGACCGGATTATCAATTGGTTGATGTTCACCTTGATTTATCAAAAGACGGAACAAAAACTTCGTAGGTATTTCTATGGGATAAAAATTTATCTATCATAATAGACTTTCTTGTGGGAGACAAATTTTTTATAAAGTCTTCGACTTTGGGTCGTAGCAACTCTTAGTTGTGGGTGAGATCAGCTCAGGGAATCAAGTGCGTATAAACGTGATGGAATTCAGAGGCGTAAAGAACGCGATTGTACCTTAATCGGTGTGAGACTTGGTTAGGGATCAATTATATTTCAGTCTGAAGTTAACTTGTAGTAGGCTAGAGTCTGTAGCATCTTAATACAGTGTGGTGTTCAAATCTTGACTAGGTCCCAGGTTTTTTCTGCATTTGCAGTTTCCTCATTAAAAAAACTTCTGGTGCTTATGTTATTTCTTTTCCACATTATATTTTATATATAATTGAAATATCATAGGTTGTGCGTTGTTCAATCGATTGGTAAATCCAACCTTTCGTTGCTGATTTAGATTGATTGACACTTGAACATTGTTCTTCGTACCATTCAAGTTTTTTTTCATAATAATTAGGCTCATGGATTCCTATCTGTTTAATTTGCTGATTATATTGAGAAACATAGATATAACTCTTGGGTATATTTTCCTTGATTGAGTATGACTGTCTAGTTGATTCTCTTGGAATTATATTAGAGTTAGTCCATACAGAATGTTGAACGAAATATTGGGTGTGGTTGTTGTACCCCCGTTTTTTTAATTGGTACCAGAGCAGGAAAACACGTTAAAGACCTCATAAGTCTGTGTTTGTAGCAATATGTCTCTATGGACAAAAACGTTCTCTCTATAAATGTACCGTCAGTCTTCAATGACTCGAATTACTTATGGTGGATAATTTCTATGCGTGCCTTTCTTCATGCACGTGATTTTCAATCATGGGTTTATGTTGTTAATGGCTATAATCCCTCATGGTTACAATAGACGGTGTAGCTGTTGCGAAAATTTGCAACGACAATGTAGTGTTGCAAAAAAATTGCAACATCGACTTTCGCAACAGAGTTGAACTGTTTCGACACCACTTTGAAACTACCAGCTACCGTTGCTAATCACTAAATTTTGTGTAGTGTAGGTATGAGCCTAATGAGATTCTAGCGGCAAAGCAAAATTATGAAGGCTTAAATGCTATCAGACGCCATTACCCCATATCTTCAGCACCATGTGACTACGTGCACTCAGTCTAAAGATGCTTTGGATATCTTAGAAACCGTATTTGAAGGGAATACCTATGAAAAGGAAGTTAGGCTTCAAAACCAAAATTCTGACTGTGAAAAACTTCGTATGGCGGATGAAGATTCTTTTGATGAGTTTAATCACAAAGTGTATGAAATTGTTAATGCGTCTTTTGCATTAGGTAAGATTATTCCTGAAAAGGACATTGTGATGAAAATTCTCAGATCGTTGCCATCTAGATACGATTCTAATAAACATGTCATCGTTGAAGGAAATAACCTTGAAACACTTTCCAGAAACTCAATCATTGGAAAGTTAAGAGTTCTTGACCGTGATCAGAACACTGTCAGAACTTTCGTTTTCAGTGATGTAACCAACACAAGTAATTCTCCTATCTTGTCTTGGGATGATGAATGTTGTCCAAATCATATTGATCCTAGCAGGTTATTGATTTTGGAAAAGATCAAGGATATTATGAGAAGAAGCAAAAGATCAGAGGAACATCTCTCTTTTTTTGATGCTTCAGAATTCAGATGATTCCGTACAATAAAAATCATATCAGTTGTTCAATTCGCATACTTCCGAAGTTTGCACTGAAATTTCAACTTCCACAACAGAAACTTCTACGAACTCAAACTCTGATTCAGAATGCGAGTCTGACACTGATATTTTTGATTTATTGGATAAAAATGAAGAAATTCACCAAGACCGTGAAATCCGCATCTAATTGAAGCAGGCTCTATACAACGATGCTTCATAAGCATCGAATATTTTGAGCTGCTTACTTAAAAGCGATACTTTAAATGCATCGATTACAAATGATATTTTATGAATACCGATTTCATAAATAATTTAATAATTTATTTATTCTAAAAGCACCATATGTTATTTTTTGAGCACCGACTCACGACAAGTCTCATTCATACGACTTTAGTCGTGATTTAGGATCACCTTCCGCCTAGCTTGCGCGTGATTGGTCGAAATAATTAGGTATTACAAGCAAGACACACTCAGCAACCACCATGTAGGACTTGTTATATTCTTCATATAACTTGCTCCATATTTTCTACAAAAATACTCGAGACATCAAACATCTCACAAACTGGGGGATGTTCATCAGCGTATTTTCGGGTGGTTTACAGCGTAAAACGTGCAACACTCCCATTGTGACAAAATGTCAGGAAAGGCGGACATTTGATGGAAGTAGAGAAGTATTAGATGTAAAACCGACCATTCTTCCCTTCACAATAGAGACATTGTTCTCACCAAGTTTACACGATCCTCACTTCTCCATCACTCAACTATACTTCTACTTCCTAAGATATCAGGATGTTTGTTATGACTCACTATAAATACCTTTTATCTATTGAACAAAAACAGTTATAGTTAACACATGTATCCAGAGAATACACAGAATTTGTAGCTTACATATCTTGCAACCAGTTCCACTTTCTGAGATAAGTCATAAATAACTACACCTTACATAATTCATCATTATGATCTCAACACTTTCTCTACTTCCCTCCCTAAGATCAACCATTCTCCTTAATTTTGTGACCGAAGCAAGAGTAATACAGCCATTTCTTGGTTTACGCCATAATTGTACAGATTGATCTCTCGAATCTAAAGTACTCTGGTGCAGTACATTTGTTCAGGATATAGACTCTTTTCTCATCGAGTAGCATTATTATTTTATATATTATTTGAAACCTAATAATCATTAAGGAGTACTTTTGAGATGTATTATTTTATGATTTTATCGAATTTATTAGTTTAGCACTAAAAGCCCGAGTAGGGACCAGGAAATTTTATTATTTTAACGAGAATATTATATTATTGGATATTACTTTAAAGAAATTATATTGTACCTATCAACATGCTTAACTCCTCTAATTGAATCATCGCCACATACTTCTATGGTCAGCTTATAGTAGTCCATATTGTATCATATCGGGTATATACTGTCGCATTGGCTTAATAACAAGAATGCATGCGCTTTTGGTTGATGCAAACAAAGTGCTTGTCCATCGAGTGTTTATGACCACTAGGAGTTGTTTCTACTTCTATAAAAGGATTAGATATATGTGGGTAAAAAAGACCACAATAACTTATATATCTTACTTATTATTAATTCTACAGCTTAATTCGAAGTCACTTGTTTGTCTGTGAATGTTATTATTCTTTGGGATCTTTACAAGAAGATGCTTTGATAGGAGCGGGAGATCTTTCTTCAAACAAAAAACAATAGGACCTTATTGATGTGAATATGAAGTTTATTAGTGGGATGTCCACATAGCAATATTCGGACCGGTTATTCTTGAGAACAATTTACTCAAACATTTGATTTTCTTAGATAGACAATGGCTGTAAAAGTTGAGTAACTACTATTCCATAAGATCCAAATGAAATAATCTTCCTTGAATTTGAGTTGTCGTGAATTTAACCACTACAACATTATTCTACGAATGTTATTGTATGTTTGCATAGAAACATCAGGGCCAAGTCTTCTCTAAATTGCACTGCAGCCACTTGAAAATAAGCTTTTGCAAATTCGTGAAAACAATTTTTTTGTATTTTGGCTAATGTAAAATTTTTTGCATCGCAACTTGATCATGTAATTTTTGTGCATAAGTATGGACAAGGTAATGCAGCAGCTGATATCCTAGCTAAAACAGCAGCTAATGAAGCGTTATGTAATGAATAATTACTCATTCCTCCATCTTTTTTGTATAATGCACTGATGGAGGATGATAAGGGAAAGGGGCCAAGGCCTTCTCCCTGGTTTGTAAAGCCCTCTTAGTTCTTTTTGTTGAATGCAGTTTACCAAAAAAAATAAAACAAGTTAAATCAAATGATACGATGTAAATGCGGGAGTATGTGTAAAGATTTGATTTTTCTATTGTTAAATATGATCCACCTGTAAGAATCTCTACATAACAGTGGTAAAAATAAAAGTTCACGTTAGGCGTATGAACTTTTTTCTAATCAGAGATTTTTCTAGGGAGTTCTCGCGGAATAAATGTCTAAAAATATGTAAAGATCATCAGTCAATACCCACCACCATAATGCATCGCACGTACTCTAAATCAAATCATTGTAAGCTTCCTAAGGAAAAATCCCCACCACCATGCATTTTGTCATTGATCTTTGTTTCGCTTTCGGGTCTACCAAAGCGAGTTATTTCTCTGTTCTCCTCAACGAATCAAACTACAACCACGTCAGCACATTATTACTTGAATTCTTGAACTGAATTTCTTACGTTATAAATGGTGCGTATTTTAGCAATTCGCTTACCCTTGGTCCTTTTTGTGAGTTAACGTGAGTCGGATCAATCTTCAATCCCCATCACTATAATGCATCGGATAACTGTAAGGCAAATCATTAATATCTATGTGAACTAACTGGCAATTCCACCGATTTGAATTTGTGTTTGTTTCTGTTGTAACCACTACAAAAGTTTATTCACACGCGAAAAGAAAAGAAAAGAAAGTATACTGATTTCTAGTGTGACACTTACATCCGGTTCGGTAAGCAATTTGTTGGTGAAAAAATAGAATATACAAACTTCTCTCTTGTTCTTTCGCGTCCGATCCTCAGCAGGCCCAACAATTTACTAAATATCAACCCATAATGTTTGACAAAATATAATGGCAAAAGGGTTTCCAACAAAGCCAACACTAGAAAAACGCATACAGTATAGGAATGAAAGCACACATCCATCTATCATACCAATTTCCATTAAGTTTTCTGTCTCAGAATTTCGTTTGAAATGGGATGGCACTCTTCTACCATACCTTGAGAAACCAATTTGCATTTTCTCAATTGATGTATTAATCTACGAAAATCCTCTAGTAGGTGCATGTCTTAACTCAATAGTACTCCCTCCGTTCTTTTTTAATAGGCCAGTTTTGTTTTTAGCGAAATTTAAGGAAATTAAGAGAACTAATCATTGAAAGTGGTCCTCATGACACTTGTCAATAAAAGAAGTGAAGTGAAATGGTCCCCATGACACTTGTTAGCAAAAGAAGTAAAGTGAAGTGGTCCACATGACACTTGTCATCAAAAGAAGTTAAGAGAAAAGTGGTCCCAAAAATTAAAATAACATTTGACTTTCCCAATTAGGAAACTGGCTTATTTTTTTGAAACTTTTATTTATAGAAACTGGCCTATTAAAAAAGAACGGAGGGAGTATTATATTGAAGTATTCAGGAATTTGGTGTTACAGGGTCTATTGATGCTAGACAAAATTCTAATTGCATCTCCCAGGTATCCGGAAAAAAAGGTTATATCAAAACAGTGAAGGATTATAGGTCTATATGTTTGCTAATAGTGTATGTAAGAGATTATTTTGAAGGTTTTAGCTTCTAGAGTAAAGTTGGTGATGAATAAGCTTATATCACATTGTACTGTGCTTATATTGAAGGTATGAAAATAATTGGTGGTACCTTAATAGCCAACACTACGGGAAAAATATACATCTACAACTGGAGATTTACAACTCTTCGCTAAAACATCGTAGAAAGTCATATGTTTTACAACTGGTTTCAAAGGAAGAGTTGTCGTATATCATCACTGCCAACCCTTAGGAAACAAGGGGTTGCCTAAGAAAACAAACAACAACTCCTTAAGCAAAAACGTTGTGACGACATTTAGCTATAACAACTCTGTTCCATAAAGGTAGTGACTAAACCTATCACAATTTTCACAAGAGTTGTTGAAGAACACCAAAATATGATGATGAAAAATAGTGTTAGAGGGGAGATTCGAACATGAACCTACTGCATGGAAGTCTGGCACATCAACTATCCTTACAGTTCACAAGTTTTGTTTTTTTTTTCTTTTTTTTAATAAAAACGTATAACAACACTTATAAGTGTTGTTTAAGTAAAAATATAGAATGTTGGAAAAAATGAGATTAGAAGGGAGATTCGAACATGAATTTACTGCATGGAAGTCTAGCTCATCAACCATCCTTACCGTTCGGGGTTCGGGGTTCCGGGTTCGGGGTTTAATAGTAAGTCATTGTCTTTGGGAATTTGATTTTGCAGGGTTTGTCTAATAGAAAGAAGATTAGCAGTCATACCTTTAAAGTATACTAATACATCATGAATTTCTGGAACACCGGGGAATTTGATCGTTCCCTTCTTGCTGATGTAGCAACAACTCTTTTCTCTCATATGAAACGGTACCCTTGCTTCGGGTGCCCCCATTAGCAGCGTTTGATTTCCAGACCTCCACCATGCGTGTCAGAAATCCTTTATGAGCTCCCAAAGTCAAAACAAAATTACTTGCTGCGCAGTAAACTGAAGTTTGCACCCCAAAATGTGGCATTGCATCTAATCGACTAATCCGAGCAGTCCATTTCGGGTCCACGATAGAATGCAAATGACACGCGTAACATCTCCATCGAACGATAAGTCACAAAGATAACAGGATAGAGAAGAACTGAAGGGTTTTCGACCCTACTCAAAACCACTCACAACTTCACAAACCATATCGAAGAGACGGAAGAATCGGCTGAGAATCAGATGGAAGAGGTGGAGAGGAATGGATTGGATCATCAACTCACTGCAAATGATAATCATACAATCAACATGCTTGGGGTTGCAGCAAATTGGGTCAGTCTTCAAATTTTAGGGTTTCCAAAAATTCTAATTTGCACTATTTATCTGTTTCAGTCTTGATTTTCTGTGATTTAACTAAACCTGATACTCTTATTACTACTGCTAAGACTATCATCCCTGTGCTAATTTCAATTTCCCCCAATTATTGTTTGATAACACCCCACATAGCCTGTGCTGACATTATATTGAATCTATTATTCTTGTGATTTGTGGAATTACTGATTATTTGGTTCAGTACTGTTATATACCCCTGTTAGCTGGAATGTCTTGAATTGCTTGCTTTGGGTCTCTTATTATAGAGCTAGTTCCCATTGTGTGCATAGTCTTAATAATTGCTCTAACTATAGTATTCTTCTGTTAAGAGTTGTAGATTGGTTTGGTGTTAAAATTGAGCAACATTCTGCTCATCCTCTGTGTCTTACAATGAGGATTTTGTCGTGGAACTGCCAGGGATTTGGCAACCCAAATACCAGAACTAGTCTATCAAACCTTATTAAAAGTCAAAATCCTGACATTATTTTTTTTTATGTGAAACTAAAAATGATTTCCCAAAAATGAAACAATACATGAGAAGATACAGCTACCCTAATAATTGGGTCTATCCATCAGCTGGTATCTCAGGTGGAATTGCTCCCTTGGGGAAATCTGGTTTTAATTTTGAAATTATTCAAAATACTGATAAAATGGTCAATGCTATGGTTGTCTGCTGACCCTAGTAAACCTGAGTTCTTAGTAACCTTTCTTTATGGTTCCACATACCGTGATGAGAAAGGTTACAACAGTGGAACTACATTGGAGAAATTGGTAGTAGGGCTAACACCCCATGGTTGCTCAATGGGGATCTAAGTATCACTATGAATTATTATGAAACATCCACATATCCAACCCTACCACTACGGAATTTCCAGGATACAACAATTGTCTGACTTAGGGTTTGTTGGATCTAAATATACATGGTCTAATAGGCAGTCTGGTAATGATTTGATTCAAGCCAGACTGGATAGATAGAGCTTTAGTAAATGGCTTATGGTTACAACACTATGAGCATTCTAAGCTTATCCATATAAATACTATCGGTTCAGACCATATACCTATTATCTTGCACTGATTCTGATAGTCATCAAGGTAAAAGGCCTTGCAGATATTTCAAATGCTGGTTCAGGGATCCTACCTCTCATGAGGTCATAAAGAATCCTATTAAACTAACATTAGAGGTTCACATGCTTTTCAATTCACTAATATCTTAAGGAATGTTAAATTTGCTCTTTGTGATTGGAATGCCACTCATTTTGGTAATATTGAAATCAATTACAAATTTTGAATAGTCAATGTACTACTATTCAAAATTTGGAGTCTATCAGACAAGTTGAAAAAGATCTTGAACACTGGAAGAAATAGTTCCTTGCACGTGATTGCCTACCTTAATTTTCTTTGATTTGGAAACTAAAATTCATCATGACCACCGTTTCAGGATGATTCTATGTGCGATAGCAATGGCGGCTTATGATCAGGAGAAACCGGAGCTTTGTAAGAACCTCATCAAGACTAAAGATGGAATAGCGAGTTTAGCTCTTTTCGTTGCTATTTAGAGTCTCGTTTTTAGTTCAACAAACTATAAGGGAACTTTGCCATGCTCGTGTTTATAACCGTTTACACTTTTTTTGTACAGTTCATGGAAATGGAGCTGAGGAAGCTAGAAGACGTGGTCAGATCAGTTCATGACGAAATGATTTATCTCCGTGAACGATATACAATCCATATGATTTATTTTCCTAGGGATAGAATGAACTACTTTGTTTTGCTTTACTTGTTTCATTACATTCTGAGACCCATTTACTTTTGCGTGTTTCAGGGAGGAAGAAATGCAAGGCATCAATCGAGCAATCAATTCTAAAATGGCGTGGTTAGGTTTCTTGTCACTATTGGTCTGCTTATCAGTAGCAGGCTTGCAGGTATGGCATTTGAAGAACTTCTTTGAGAGGAAGAAGTTCCTGTAGTTTTGTCCCGATTTGTTAGTTTTGTCCCCGGAGAAGGGTTTTTGACAAGAGATAATAGTTTTGACTGTAGAATCCAATCTTTTTTTATAGTTCAAACGGAGGTTCCGTAGCCATCATTTTTCATGTTCTTCATAATACATTCGAGAACTTTGTAAATGGCATTACATTTAGGATGCTTCTTATCTTGGACAACAAATTCATGCACTTCACAGTCAACCTCTATGGAACTGCAACCAGGATTCCTTCGTTGCTTGACCCGGTCTCTCGCTGCCATCTTCTCATCCCACATCCCTGCGGCAGCAAAAGTATTGGATATTGTCACACCAGTAAGGTATTATTGAATTTCATTTATAATAACTAGTATAGCATGCATGCGCGATGCGCCTGCTGACTTGCCGTTTTGTTACAAAATTTATGCTCCATAGGAGTAATAAACCGACGTAGTCTATACGCAAGTGTGATCCGCTTGCCGTTCGGTTCTCAAAAAAATTGACTTTTGGTAAAATGCTATACCACTGGTAACTGGTAAAGAATTAACATCGAGAAATTCTTTTGATGAAAAAGAATTATATTTCAGGTATAAACCAATTGAAGCAAACTGAATTGGACCTTTTAGACTCTTGTGTGCCCATGTTGCAATTTGTAGTAAGCATCAATAAATACACTGGGACGTGTCTACCGAAGGATTCACTATTTCCATTGTTTCTGCAGGGAACAATCCTCCGTGAGTGATTGTATTACTTGGCAACCTGCGCTTTCTGTCAAACGAGTACAAATTGATGGGTTCTGGTGCCTTCCTGACTTTGAGAGTTCAGTTTCAATATTGCAGGCTTTATCAGGAGGAGGCATCACCTCTTGCCCCACGCCAGACGGGAATTTGGATTACAGGAATGTCTTAGAATCAAGTGACAAGGTATGTTTCTTTTAGAGTCTACTCAGCCATTGAACAATGCTTCCTTGGTTTTTGTATTTTTGGTTCAACATGTACATATTGTAGAATAATTAAGCTCCCTTCTTTGACATGGAGTATTTTGATTAAGCCCTTGATCCAGTCCCTCACAGCTTTTTGTTCTTTAGATGTATGTAAGCTTTTCTCCCTCTGTATTATATTTGTTATCATGCTGAGATGAAGTTAATCATTTACGTATGTCTCTTTCCAGCTCTGTGTTCTGAACAGGTGTCTTCAATTAGAGGTCTCCAGTTAGGTAGCGGTTTATCTGTTTGCCCATCAGGCATGTAAGTTTTTACCTATCCCTCTCCATTAAGATTTTATAGTCATTGCTATGTAGTAGGGAATTTAAGCTTGAATTCCGTAGTGTTGCTACATAGGTCCGTTTTGTATCTTTCAACTTTATGCGACAATGTCATCCTAGGAAAGAAGTCACTACATGCAGCAATGAATTTTCTCGTTGCACCTCCTCTTTCTGAAAACCCTCAAGATACCTCCTCCATACAAAGTGAGAGCGTAGGAGATGCCAAGCCCACTTTATTGTGGAAGGCGACGTTCATTCAAGAGCTGGGTAAGGTAAAGATGTTGCCGCAGAGGTTTTCTTTTCTGTACTGTGTTCTGCAATTTGCATCTCAGCTTTTAAAATATGATGAATTCTGGTGCCTTGCCGCACGCCAGACTGGAATTTGGATTACAGGAATATCTTAGAATCAAGTGAGAAGGTATATATGTTTCTTTTATAGTCTACTCAGCCATTGAACAATGCTTCCTTTTTTTTTGTGTGTTCTTAATTATGATTCTTTTCTTTGTATTTGCAGGCTTAGGCACTTGCCCGATGCAATTAATATTTAGATCTCAGTGTGTAGAGAAGATTAGTTACAGGTTTAGAAGTATCAATTAATGGAATTTCTTTAATTTTTTTCCTGTAAAGAATGCAAATGTCTGTCTCGGATCATGATTCTTTTCAAGTTTAAAATTCAATATCATCTAAATTTCTTTCTCAGACTACTCAGTGAGACATAGCTGCATGTCTGGCTTAATGAAAATTTCATCCAACAGTGAAAAAAGTAACACTGAAAATTTCTCAGACAGTAATATAAGATTCAACACCAAGGCAGGTCCATACTGGAAAATAACAAATTACTTAATACTAGAGTACCCAATAACCCTAAACAGACCTTAATTACATTACATAGCAAATTACTTAATACTAGTAATAACTAATTAACGATGATTAACATCTCTTCTTCTTCTTCTTCTTCTTCAATCTTCAAAACAGATCCCAGATGTCTTCCTAATCATTTTCTCCACCTCAGTACCGGGATGGATCCTCTCCACCCGAGAGCTAGGACCATCAAACCCGGGAATCACGACATCGGGCATCCTGATGTGCCCCTGTGCGACCAACTCCTGACAACGCTCCTCGTGCTTTCTCAACCAAACCTTATGCGGATGCTCCCAGTACCCAGTTTCTGGGATCCCCATCGTCATCTCTTCACGCGCCTTTTTGATACTCTCCTCCATCTGCTGGTCAAACTCTTCCCTCCTCCTCTTCAACGCCTCTATTACCCTCTTACGCGTCTCAACCTTTCTTGCTTCAGCTTCTTTCAATCGATTCTCCCTCTGTTCCGGTGTCTCGTGCTGAAAGATAATTGCCTCCATCTGCGATCTCATCATCTTTGTGATTTCTTCAACCAAACTCTGTGAATTCCAACAGACAGACAGACTATTAGGGTTCTTCTGAGACTATTCCCAAATTGCAGCAGGGAGAGAGAGGATTAGAATGAGATGATTTATAGTAGAAATCGAAACCCTAGATGTTGCAACAACTATTCGGTGTAAAGCGGTCTAGCATGTCGGGATATTTCACAAACAGAGTAGGGACATCTGTACCGACCGATTAGACTTCCAATATTGTATACCGACATCTATTGTATGGTTGGCCTCGGCTCTAGATCCCCGTCCCCTTCTTCTCTATCCCTCCATGTCCCCAATGATATGTGTCCCCTTCCAGCTTCCCATATTCCATCCGGTTAGAGGATCCGACAATTTTGAGTAATAGTAGGCGACAGATAATCAACAACGATCACTTTAGATAGATCCACCGGGATGAAAATCCCGTGGAATCGACCGGGGGACACAATTTTGAGTAATAGTAGGCAGATTATTTTCTTAACTGTTCGAATTGATGTAATTAATCCCCATGAAAATAAACCCAGCCCCATGTTATGTATGATGTGGTTCTGGATTTACCATAACTTAAATCAGTCTATGTGATTCACATGTAAAATGTTGTCACAAATTTTTGCTTAGAAAGCATACAAATTGATCCTCTAGACAAAACACAATACCATAACAGATGCCGGCCGGTCAGTAACCTATCTCCTAATTTTTTTTGTTACTTAGAAAATCGTATTTAGATGAAATGATGGTGAGATTCAGTCCAGGGGATGACCTTGTTTTTCCATGCATGTGCAGCACCAGTAGTCTTGTTTGAATTTGTATTGTATATCTCTGAAGTCATACGTAAGCTTCACAGCAAATGAGTCAAATTCACAATTGTCCAGTGTATGTATGATATAACACCAAATTCTAATGCATCACCAAATGGCATCGTAATCAAATTCAATCAGTATGACTCCAATTTTTCCCCTACTTAACATTCAAGTTGCTTAGGAATGGTCGACTGACTGACTTGGGAAATGAACCTTCGATTAACACCATGGGATACAATACTCAAGTAACGTAATGCATGGATCGAACAGAAAGTAATATGGTTTAGCTTTCATTTGCAAGTTTTGAGTGACGAACCACAAATTTAAATGAAGTCTAAATGGTGGAAATATAATTTTAACCTTTGATAAGTTTCAAAATCAGTCGGCAAGTAAAATTTTTGATGTGAAGGCTAAAGTACAAATTATTTGATGCCAAAGTTGTAGCTATAATAGACCAAACCCAGGCTGTGACTACCAGACTCTGAACTCTGTACGAGCACTTACGGAAGTTATATCGGTCCTCCATTCTTCTAGTTGTAATCGTTCTTGCATCACCTACCTCCAATAACAAAATCTAGAAAAGAGCATTGAAAAAATACACCTTAAATCCAATGGGAAATTGTCCTACAAAAAAAACTAACAGGGGTGGATTTACCAGCCTTCTCAATGAACTTAAAAAGCCTCAAGACCAACTAACTAATAAATAAGCCTCCCTTGTGACTATCCAGAAAAATGAATGACCAATTAACTTTCTCGAGACATTTTTAAGTTCGATGATAATGTATCTGCCTGTAATTGAAATTTATTTCCATCTTATTGTGGTCTTTTAAGTTTTAACTCGACAAATTCAAGTGTTAGATGCATAAAATAGATGATCATATAGCATCACCAATGGGTGGGGAATGTTGTATGTCACCTAATGTCTGATAATCCAAAAACTCTCCAAAAATGTCTCTAGGGCACAATACATAGAATAGCCGTTAGATCAATAACATGAACTCATTCCTAAAACAAACGGCCAGTTGTGCAACCCTAGCTAAGTTATAAGTAGTTGTATAGCTTTCTGGGTCGTGTTATATTACTTGTGCCTCCCTCTTATGGTCTGGTCTGTGTAGAGAGAATGAAAGTAAGAAACCCAAACCCTAGCCGCCTTCGATGCAAAAGATCTGTAGATGATACAGATACATCCACAAAATATCAGCATGATGATCTTCCCTCTCAAAGTTATAAATTTTTATCCTGCGAAACATCTTTTCAGGTGGAACGAGTATCTTTTTTCTCTTTTCATTCAATTTCGCAGCACACCCTCATCCCAATCTGATTTGATTCTAACTTTTGTAGTTTCAATTTTCTTTTATGTAATTTCTCTCTGAAATTGGAATTAGAAAATAACATAAACAGGAATAACATGGCACAGATAGTTATATGTATCTTGGAGATGAAATTTGTTATCTTATGAGATAGTCTAATGCTTTCATCACTCAGTTGCTTGAAATTATCTGTACTGCATCAAAATCTCTAAATTTAACCCATCTTTTTTAAGAATGTTGTGATTCATTTACCTAACCAAAGAGATATCCATTTATTTATTATTTATTTATTATTTGCGCCTCCATCCAAGATTGATTGGGCAGATCTATAACCCTTTATATACTATTGTTTTCTTCTTCTACCGTAGTGCCAGCCTCCATCCAAACCATGCCTCCTCCTCCGCCGTCTGTGTACAGAATGAAAGAAAGAAATCAAAGAAACCCTAAAAGCAACAAAATCATGGTAGAATCAAGCCGTGGTGGTGGTTTAATAGCAGCATCACTACCACCAACAACAAGCAGCATGATGATTTCTTCTCTCAAGATGTTAATTTCTTATCTTTATTTGTCATGGAATTTTGATCCAGTGTACTTTTATAAGCGAACTCCATTGTGTTAAAGATATTAGATAATTTGTGATGGTCTAGATTAGCTAAAACACCCATGGGCTTATCTCCATTGATTGGGCCCAGTCTAGAGATATCTAGACTCTTCTCATTTTTAGTTAGAAATTCAATTGTAGACTCTAGAATATTCCATGTCTCTAGGTCCCTTGGTCATGATCTAGAATATTCAATCTCTAGACTAATCTTAGATTGATCAAGTGTTCTCTAGAATGTTTTATTTCTAGAGTGTTCCATTGATCCTATAAATAGGCAATCAATGGGTTCATTTTGATTATCCAACAACAATCCACAACTCAAGTGAGTGAGTAAGTAGTAAGAGTGAGAGCTAGAGTTTAGAGTAAGAGTCAAAGTGCCTCTTTGTAAATAACTAGTGTAAGCCAAAGTTGCTACACAAGCCTCTTGTAATATTTTCATTTTCATATTAATATAAGCTTCACCTTTCAATTAACCAACCTCTCTTCCTAAATTCATTTCCATAAACCCATCACATTTCCGCATTGCGCCAACAAATTTGGTATCAGAGCAAACCTAACCCAGTAATCCTAAAACTCTACTCATGGCAATTAACCAAAATATTCAAGGTTTCAACTATGCCCAAAGTCTAATTCCAATTTTTGATGGTGAGAGTTACGATTATTGGAGTCTACAAATGAAGACACTATTCATTTCACAAGACCTATGGGATTTTATAGAAGAAGGTTATAAAGTACCAGAGTCGGCAGAAACTCTGTCGTCATGGACGGACGCAGAGAAAAAGGAGTATAAGGAAAATAAGAAGAAAGATGCTAAAGCATTACTGTTTCTACAACAGGGCGTAAGCAAAGCTATTTTTCCTCGAATTTCGGTGGCGAAAACTTCACAGGAGGCCTGGAATATTCTCAAAGTAGCATTCCAAGGATCAGAAAAGGTAATCTCCATTAAACTACAAAATTTATGGCGAGATTTTGATAATTTACTTATGAAAGAAAATGAAACTATCCAGAACTTCTTCTCAAGAGTTACTGGCATAGTAAATCAAATCAGTAGTTATGGAGATACCATTGAAAATAAAAGAGTGGTAGAAAAGATATTAAGAAGCTTACCATTCAAATTTGATCATATCGTCGCTGCCATTGAAGAATCAAAAAATTTATCGACTCTCTCGGTACATGAATTAATGGGTTCACTCGAGGCGCACGAGAAAAGGATAAATAGGTTCGCGGAGCAACCATTGGAGCAGGAATTTCAATCAAAAATAAATTTCAGTGAGAAGAAAAATACATAAGCCAAAAAAGAAAGCTCTAGAGGGGGATCGTCATCCAACTCGCAGTACGAGAAAGGGTCGACGTCAAATCAAGGACCCAGAAATTTCTACCGCGGACGTGGAAAAGGAAAAGGAGGTTATAGAAACAACAATCAAAGGTACGGAAAAAATAACTCCTCAAATCTCCGATGCAATGTTTGCAAAAAGTTTGGACATGCAACTGAAGATTGCAAGTATAAGTGCACCAAGTGTGATAAATTAAATCACATGGAGAAAGATTGTTGGCTTAATGAAGCAAACTATTCCGAGAAAAACAATTCTCAGAATCAAGTATTCTATTCCTGCCTCACCTCGCAACAAGAATCGCAAGGTATATGGTACTTCGACAGCGGATGCAGCAGCCATATGACAGGAAACAAAGAATATTTCGTAAAATTGGAGGAACAAGAGATTCCGCCAGTCAAACTTGGAGATGGAAAGTTCCAGAATGTTGAAGGAAGAGGAGTCATATCCGTACGTACAAGGTCAGGTAAAACTCGATACATATCTGATGTTCTTTATGTTCCTGGCCTAGCTCAAAATTTATTAAGTGTTGGACAACTTATAAGAAAAGGGTACTCACTACATTTCGAAGACGGAGAATGCACAATTTATGATAAAATTAATAATCAATTGGTGGCAAAAGTAAAAATGTCAGGAAATTTTGTCTTTCCCCTATCTATGTCATCAATTGAAAATTGTGCAATGAGTACCAACCATATTGACGAAGGAAAGCTATGGCATTTGAGATACGGGCATCTCAACTACAGATCCTTAAAGGTTCTAAAATCAAAAGGCATGGTAATTGGTCTTCCCAATATCGACGGTGGAGATAAAGTATGTGAAGGTTGTATTCCAGGGAAGTTTCATAGACTTCCATTTACGAAGACATCGTGGAGAGCAAGAAGGTCCCTCGAATTGGTGCACGCTGATATCTGCGGTCCGACAAGAACAACTTCACTCAACAACAGAAGATATTTTCTCTTATTCGTGGACGATTATACCAGGATGATGTGGGTGTACATTCTCGAGCAAAAGTCCGAGGCATTCACTAAATTTCTAGAATTCAAGGCACTGGCAGAGAAGCAAAGTGGCCATCAATTGAAGGTTTTCCGTACAGACCGTGGTGGAGAATTTACTTCGAAAGAGTTTATCAACTACTGCAAAGAAAAAGGAATTAAAAAGGAGTTCACTGTCCGATACACTCCACAACAAAACGGCGTCGCGGAAAGGAAAAATCGTACGATCGTGGAAATGGCTCGCAGTATGCTAAAAGCAAGGAAGCTACCCAACACCTACTGGGAAGAAGCAGTCAACACAGCAGTCTACATCCTTAATCGCTCGCCAACAAAAGCGGTTCACAACAAAACTCCATACGAGGCGTGGCATAAGAAAAAGCCCGAGGTAACTTCCTTCAGAATTTTTGGTTGCGTTGCATATTCACATATTCCATCTCAACACAGAGAAAAGTTTGATAAAAAAGGAGAAAAGCTAATATTCATCGGATATAGCGAGGAGTCTAAAGCCTATAGACTTCTAAAGCCAGATACAAATGAACTGGTAATATCAAGAGACGTTATCTTTGATGAATTCAAAGCTTGGGATTGGAATGATGAACCAGATAACCACGAGTCTCCACTAGTCATCGAAGAAGAGCCAGATCAGCCACATCAAGAAGAAATTACTCCACCAGCAAGCCCGAGATCTCCTAGTCCAACACAACAAAGTCCAACTTCATCTGAAGCAAGTGCCCCACCTAGAAAGGTGCGTTCCCTAAGAGATATTTATGGTATATCTAATTGTGCATTTATAGCACTAGAACCTCAAAAATATGAGGAAGCGGCAAAAGAAGAAAAATGGAGAAACGCCATGGACGAAGAAATGCGAGTAATCGAGAAAAATAAGACATGGGAGCTCGTTAATCAGCCAATTGACAAAGAAATAATTGGTCTGAAATGGGTCTACAAGACAAAATATAATGAAGATGGGTCAATTCAAAAGCACAAAGCAAGGCTAGTTGCAAAAGGATATTCCCAGCAACCAGGAATTGACTACAACGAGACATTCGCCCCAGTCGCTCGCATGGAAACAATCCGGATGGTGTTAGCTTTGGCAGCTCAACTCAAAATGAAAGTCTACCAATTGGACGTAAAGTCGGCGTTCCTAAACGGAGAACTTGAAGAACAGGTGTACGTTGAACAACCTCAAGGATATATCCGAAAAGGAAAAGAAAAAATGGTATATCGTCTCCGCAAAGCACTATACGGTCTTAAGCAAGCACCGCGTGCATGGAACAGCAAAATCGACAAGTATTTCCGAGATAATGGATTTCAGAAAAGTCCAAGTGAGCCATCCCTCTACATTAAAAAACAAGGTACGGATTTCCTAATTGTCTGTCTCTACGTTGATGATTTAATTTATGCCAGCACAAAACAAGAGATGGCAGAAAATTTTAAGAAGGAGATGATGAAAGAATATGAGATGACAGACTTAGGACTTATGCGATATTTTCTTGGGATTCAAGTAAAACAATCTCCAGAAGAAATATTCATTTCTCAAGAAAAATATGCGGAAGACTTACTGAAAAGGTTCAACATGATGGATTGCAAACCAATTTCAACTCCAATGGGTACTAATGAGAAGTTGATAAAAAATGATGGAGCGCCAAAAGTAGATCCAACCTTATTCAGAAGTCTAGTCGGCTCACTGATCTACTTAACAAATACAAGGCCAGACATCGTCAATGCAACCAGCATTGTTTCTCGATTTATGAGCGAGCCAAGCAAGTTACACTACGCCGTCGCAAAAAGAATTCTTCGATATATCAAGGGAACAAAGAATTTTGGCATCAAGTATACAAGAGAAAAAGATAATGATTTAATTGGCTTCACAGATAACGATTGGGCAGGTTCTATTGAAGACCGAAAGAGCACATCAGGCTATGTTTTCTGTATGGGAACAAAAGTTATCTCTTGGAGTTCCAAAAAACAAAGTACGGTGGCACTATCGTCAGCCGAAGCAGAGTACATAGCATCAACAAGTGCAGCATGTGAAGCAGTATGGTTGAGAAGATTAATGGCCGACATACAACAAAGGCAAAATCAGCCGACGACTATCTACTGTGACAATATGTCTACAATTGCTATGACAAAAAATCCAGTCTTCCACGGACGAACGAAGCATATAGAGCTACGACACCACTTCATCAGAGGGATGGTAGAAAACAAGGAAATTGAGCTCCAATTTTGTCCAACACAAGAACAAAATGCGGACATATTCACAAAAGCAGTCACGGCGGATAAGTTCAACCATTTTAGAGAAAAGCTTAACATCACAAATTAAGAGGGGGTGTTAAAGATATTAGATAATTTGTGATGGTCTAGATTAGCTAAAACACCCATGGGCTTATCTCCATTGATTGGGCCCAGTCTAGAGATATCTAGACTCTTCTCTTTTTAGTTAGAAATTCAATTGTAGACTCTAGAATATTCCATGTCTCTAGGTCCCTTGGTCATGGTCTAGAATATTCAATCTCTAGACTAATCTTAGATTGATCAAGTGTTCTCTAGAATGTTTTATTTCTAGAGTGTTCCATTGATCCTATAAATAGGCAATCAATGGGTTCATTTTGATTATCCAACAACAATCCACAACTCAAGTGAGTGAGTAAGTAGTAAGAGTGAGAGCTAGAGTTTAGAGTAAGAG
>NW_020622713.1:9742786-9750830 GCF_003573695.1 Papaver somniferum
CACAGAGAAAAGTTTGATAAAAAAGGAGAAAAGCTAATATTCATCGGATATAGCGAGGAGTCTAAAGCCTATAGACTTCTAAAGCCAGATACAAATGAACTGGTAATATCAAGAGACGTTATCTTTGATGAATTCAAAGCTTGGGATTGGAATGATGAACCAGATAACCACGAGTCTCCACTAGTCATCGAAGAAGAGCCAGATCAGCCACATCAAGAAGAAATTACTCCACCAGCAAGCCCGAGATCTCCTAGTCCAACACAACAAAGTCCAACTTCATCTGAAGCAAGTGCCCCACCTAGAAAGGTGCGTTCCCTAAGAGATATTTATGGTATATCTAATTGTGCATTTATAGCACTAGAACCTCAAAAATATGAGGAAGCGGCAAAAGAAGAAAAATGGAGAAACGCCATGGACGAAGAAATGCGAGTAATCGAGAAAAATAAGACATGGGAGCTCGTTAATCAGCCAATTGACAAAGAAATAATTGGTCTGAAATGGGTCTACAAGACAAAATATAATGAAGATGGGTCAATTCAAAAGCACAAAGCAAGGCTAGTTGCAAAAGGATATTCCCAGCAACCAGGAATTGACTACAACGAGACATTCGCCCCAGTCGCTCGCATGGAAACAATCCGGATGGTGTTAGCTTTGGCAGCTCAACTCAAAATGAAAGTCTACCAATTGGACGTAAAGTCGGCGTTCCTAAACGGAGAACTTGAAGAACAGGTGTACGTTGAACAACCTCAAGGATATATCCGAAAAGGAAAAGAAAAAATGGTATATCGTCTCCGCAAAGCACTATACGGTCTTAAGCAAGCACCGCGTGCATGGAACAGCAAAATCGACAAGTATTTCCGAGATAATGGATTTCAGAAAAGTCCAAGTGAGCCATCCCTCTACATTAAAAAACAAGGTACGGATTTCCTAATTGTCTGTCTCTACGTTGATGATTTAATTTATGCCAGCACAAAACAAGAGATGGCAGAAAATTTTAAGAAGGAGATGATGAAAGAATATGAGATGACAGACTTAGGACTTATGCGATATTTTCTTGGGATTCAAGTAAAACAATCTCCAGAAGAAATATTCATTTCTCAAGAAAAATATGCGGAAGACTTACTGAAAAGGTTCAACATGATGGATTGCAAACCAATTTCAACTCCAATGGGTACTAATGAGAAGTTGATAAAAAATGATGGAGCGCCAAAAGTAGATCCAACCTTATTCAGAAGTCTAGTCGGCTCACTGATCTACTTAACAAATACAAGGCCAGACATCGTCAATGCAACAAGCATTGTTTCTCGGTTTATGAGCGAGCCAAGCAAGTTACACTACGCCGCCGCAAAAAGAATTCTTAGATATATCAAGGGAACAAAGAATTTTGGCATCAAGTATACAAGAGAAAAAGATAATGATTTAATTGGCTTCACAGATAGCGATTGGGCAGGTTCTATTGAAGACCGAAAGAGCACATCAGGCTATGTTTTCTGTATGGGAACAAAAGTTATCTCTTGGAGTTCCAAAAAACAAAGTACGGTGGCACTATCGTCAGCCGAAGCAGAGTACATAGCATCAACAAGTGCAACATGTGAAGCAGTATGGTTGAGAAGATTAATGGCCGACATACAACAAAGGAAAAATCAGCCGACGACTATCTACTGTGACAATATGTCTACAATTGCTATGACAAAAAATCCAGTCTTCCACGGACGAACGAAGCATATAGAGCTACGACACCACTTCATCAGAGGGATGGTAGAAAACAAGGAAATTGAGCTCCAATTTTGTCCAACACAAGAACAAAATGCGGACATATTCACAAAAGCAGTCACGGCGGATAAGTTCAACCATTTTAGAGAAAAGCTTAACATCACAAATTAAGAGGGGGTGTTAAAGATATTAGATAATTTGTGATGGTCTAGATTAGCTAAAACACCCATGGGCTTATCTCCATTGATTGGGCCCAGTCTAGAGATATCTAGACTCTTCTCATTTTTAGTTAGAAATTCAATTGTAGACTCTAGAATATTCCATGTCTCTAGGTCCCTTGGTCATGGTCTAGAATATTCAATCTCTAGACTAATCTTAGATTGATCAAGTGTTCTCTAGAATGTTTTATTTCTAGAGTGTTCCATTGATCCTATAAATAGGCAATCAATGGGTTCATTTTGATTATCCAACAACAATCCACAACTCAAGTGAGTGAGTAAGTAGTAAGAGTGAGAGCTAGAGTTTAGAGTAAGAGCCAAAGTGCCTCTTTGTAAACAACTAGTGTAAGCCAAAGTTGCTACACAAGCCTCTTGTAATATTTTCATTTTCATATTAATATAAGCCTCACCTTTCAATTAACCAACCTCTCTTCCTAAATTCATTTCCATAAACCCATCACATTTCCGCATTGCGCCAACACATTGCTTCTTCAGTAGTGGATTCCTGAATTTTCTTCTTTTCAATATTTGGGCTTATTGAAGATTCAGAGTTTCACCTCCTTACAAGCATAAGATCTGGATCTGCTATCCACAGTTAGCTTATGTTACATCTAATTTTATGTATGTTCACCAATTATTATCCAAAAATATTCCTTTGTTTTTTTCATTCATGAAATTTGTTGATGTAATAATCTGGATGCAGTAAAAGCATACCTAAATCCAATTTCAGTCCAGTTGAGTTGCCTACAGAAAATCAAGTCTGATTGATTGAGTTTGGTGGGGAAAACAAATGCTCGTGATTTTTAGCAAAATGGTACGGAGTTTGTAGAAAAAGGTTCATTCTTGTGTTTGCTGGTGTACCAAACTAGCTTACAATTTTTTGAATTGATTCTACTTAAGATTGTTCTCATTAGACTCCTCTTAAGGATTGCAACTTTGCTTTCTAGTAGCTTGCTAAAAGCCATTTTCTGTTCTACTTGATTCAGGGTTATTAAACATTGCACTTAGTATGGCACCCTTAATTCCTCGACTCATTCATCTAGGCATAGGTAGGTAGTTTCATGCCAAAATGCGATACAGGTACTGAGAATAATACACCAGAACTTTAGGATACTTAATTTAGCTATCTAAGAATGCTTGATATTCAGTCTGTATTTGTGCTGCAAATTGATCCAGTATTCCTTTTTAGCTTTCATTTTAGTCTACAATAAAATTGCATGCATTCCAAGTAATGCAGAAGAACATAGCTTAGGACAAAAAAAATGAGAAAGGAAAAAAACAACTAATCAACGAACTGGAATATCACCTCAGCCTCGATTTGATATGAACTTCGTCTATCTTGTCATCTTAATGCCCTCCAGAACAAATTTCTTGCCATTGTAACCATGATCCCATTCTTTCCTCTACATTATGAGTTTGTCTCTAAGGCCCGTTTCTTTCCATATGCCCATAACCAACTTCACTCGTAATCCCATATGCCCCTCAAACAAACATGTTCCTTAATGATTCTGAATCGTATATAACCTTTTGGTGAAATCTCCGAATGCTGAGACTACATACTGAAAACAAAAAATCGGATATACTTGATCACAGTAGCTACGGGTCTTCCTTATCTTTAAGGTGGGGCAGAGCACAAGAATCTGCTAGTTTATGTAAATAAGTTATCAAGTGCACATCTATATGAGTAAGAGCATGCCTAGAGCTTAGAAAATCAAGTGCCATTCAAATTGATTAGGAAAATACATGCAGATTTTATTTTTTTTTGAATAAAACACGACAAATTTGTGAGAAAATGAAATGTTGTCTCCAAATTTTCCTCAGAGTTTCGCTAAACATACAAATTGCTTGGAAATGGTCGACTTGAGTAGCTACCTGAACTTGATAAATACACGACTCATCTTCAAAACGTAGCTTTTCTCCTATTTGTTGTGTGTATGGAAGTATGCTTGAGTGACGAGTGAGTATGGATAGTATGCTTCATTCCTCAGCATAGTCTTGTTGTCAATAAAATTGGAGAAGTGCGGTCAGTCGTAGAAAACGTTCCAACCGTTAGATTTGCACTCGGGTGCGCAAGACTAACCGTGATGCAGTCGTAAGTGGATTTAGCAGCAGCCTTCTCGGTAAAAATACACAGTCATGTTTCTGTGGTATCATTGACACGTGGATTAAATTAAGCTCAATGTCCTACTACTTAATAAGATGCTTACCTCATGACTAGCCAAAAGAATGAATGGCCGATAACTTTTAAGAGACTTGAAAAATCAGCTCAAGCAGATGCTTGTAATGTACTATACTATAATGCATAACGAAACTAATGATCGATGAACTTGCACAAAATCTATTCCTAAGTCATTGGCCAACAAAATTGATTTGGGCTTGCACTAGATCCATATTAATTTCAAGAATTCTCTCTTCATCACAGCCGTCGATAAATGAGTAAGAATCAATGATGATCAGGAACCCTAAACTAAAGGTGTAACTCTAATAAGTAGAATAATTTCCTTTATCTTGCGCCTCCATCGTCGTCTGAGTAGAGTAAGAAAAGCAAACCCTAAACCAAGAACGCAAAAATAGCAGCAGGTCTATCTTTGATGAATATCACCAAACAGAAAAATCATGGAAGGTGGTTCAATAATAACACCAGATCATCATCAACAACTAATTATCTTAAGCATGATGATTTTTACTCTCAAAACTCTGATACTTCTTTTTTTTCACAGCAGGATTTTCTTGATACTATTGATGGGTTTCAAGAGAATTTCTTGAAGAAGTGACGAAGAGAGGAACTAGCTTGAAACGGAATTCCTTGATTATTAACTTTTGATTTTTTATATTAGAATGTAACTACACAAGAGATTCAACCTCTAGTGGTGTTTCTTAATGATTTCTTGTGATTTATTACAATGAAAATCTATGTATCGGTTTCACTATTACCAGATTAAAAGGAAATTTGGTAGTTCTTTTTTTATTACCCCCATCCCCATGTTTGATGTAATTCCAGATTTAAAGAAGAAAATGGATTGCTGTGGTTTCAACATTGAAGTACCGATGGGTGTAGTACTTCGTCACCAATTTTTCCTTAGAACAAAAATTCACTGTTAATGCTCGAACCTTGAAGCAAACAATTCCTATGTCCAATATCAATGACAGTACCTGGTGAAGGATGGAGCATTGCTATAGCCTGAACATCTTTTAATTCCGATAGTTGCACGAGTACCTTTGGTAGAGACAGATGAAAAGCGTTTTAATTAGTAAGCTTCAAATGATTCTTTTTATCTTAAGAACACAAGTTTGAGATTAAAGTTGAAAGAGGGAATTACTAAAGAGACATGGATCCACACCCAGTAGGTCTACTTATATATTGGCAAAATGTAGCAAGAAATTCTTCTCATTTCAATTGTATTAATAAGGACAACTGAAAGCCGCAGCTTTAACTGTACAACATATCGATTATGTAATAAGTAAAGTTATGGAAATAATCTAACTGTACCCATATAATGCTTGCACCAGCATAAGCAATGCCCATTATCCTGAAATAATCAATAAGCCCTGGCAACTCTAGACCGAACACAATAACACCCGCAGATGCCGTTTAATAACCCAGCTAGTCAGCCATAAAATACGTTTCCAGGCGCCGTTGGATGTGTCCAATTCACTACGATGCAAACTACTAACCATGATATAGTCGGCTTCTACTACTTGAGAAATCCATATCTGAGCTCGTGCTTCCATAATATCCCCTGGAAAAGTCAATTGACACCCTGGTTGTATGGAAATTCAGCAGGATGGATGTGACTCATATAGCATCATCACCAATGTGTGAGAAAATGTTGTCACCTAAATGTCTGATGATGCTTAGGGACGCTGTGTCTCAAATTACTCTCAGATTAGCTCTCTGAAGCTAAGTCCTATGGGCTAGATTGAGCTGTTAGATTAGCTGTTAAGTGTTGCAATTCAATAGAAAAAAAGTGTGGCCTATTTGTTAACACTAGTTCTATATTATAGCATGTGCTCGCAGCTCAACTAGCAGCGAGATTCAAGCGCTGAATGGTTCAGCGCTAAAAAAATCACCTTTTCGTTGATGGTTCAGCGCTGGGAGATTTATTTTTTGATCAAACGGCTGAGGTTTAAAGCGTTGAACCAAACAACGCTGGGTAGTGGTCCCAACTGACGTGGGATGCTAATCTAGCTGCTAGTTTAGCACTCCCGTAGGACTTAGGAAGTAGTCCTAGCACTGCTAATCTAGCTGCTACATTAGCACCCATAGGACTTAGCCTAAAAAGAAATCCAACCAACCCATTGAAAACTCTCAAAATGTCTCTAATACAGCCGTTCACAATGCATAACAGGGGACTCAACCCTAAATCAAACGGGGCAGTATATATACAAGTTCTGGGTTGTGTTATATGCGCCTTCCTCATATGATCTGTGTAGAGAAGAGAATGAGAGGAAGAAACTAAAAGATCTGCTGATAATACATCGCAACAACAAAATCAAGGCAGATTGTGGTTCAATAGCATCACCATCAACAACATAATACATCAGCATGATGAGCTTTCCTCTCAAAGTTTGAATTTTTATGTCGCCTAACATCTGTTGGAGGAATCAGTTTTTCTGTTTTCTTTTAATGGATCCCTAATTGCTAACCAGTGAACAACCTCATCCGTTTTGATTTTCAACTTTCGTAGTATTCATGTTCTTTTACTTTTACTTTTGTTGTAGTGTAATTTGTAAGTCCTCTCTGAAATTGGAATATCTATCTTGGTAATGAAATTTGTAATATGAATTTGTACTAGCCACATTGATACAACTTTGGGGGTGTCTGTCTACTACTTTCTTCATCTCATCACAAAGTGTCTGCCAATGCTTGAAATTATCACTACTGCATCAGAATATTTCTTTACACATGTTATGTACTAACTAGTCCTGGAATTGAAGCAAAAATGTCTCCCAATTGGAAATGATAAATCTTCTAGCGATTATAAAGTATTGTTTTAAGCTCAAGTCTCTAGCGGGAGTACTTAATAAATAAGTATCCTTGTCAGTAGACAGAATAATGAATGGCCAATTACTTCGATAGAGATTTTGAAATCTATCACTACCCACTGGATGTGCATTACTGTCTAAACATCTTGATAACACCGGGAGTACTATCGCATCAGAATCTTTGAGATTGACAAATGTTGTTTACCTACCCATAAGTCCTAGGATTGATGCAAAATCTTCCAATCGGACATTATTCTACCAAAATTTAGTCAACAGAATTGTATTTAGAAGCCTTCTTGGTGAAAATATACAATCATGTTATTTTTTGCTGTACCACGGAAACATGGATTGGATTAAGCTCAAAGTTCTAGCTACCCTATGACTAGCCTGGAAATTAAAATGGACGATAACTTTGAAGAGACTTGAAAAATCATCTCAGACATAAATGATAATCTGCTTTGTAATTATAATGCATAACGAAACAGATGAACGGCCGACATGATAGATGATGAGCTTGCACCAAATCTATACATTAGGCATTGGGCAACAAAAGTGATTTGGGCTAGCTCTGAAAATATTGGTTGCATTCTTGGTTGGCTAGGTCCAACAGTACATAAAAGAATCCTCCTTTTATCATCGAAGCCGTTGATGTGCTGGCCAGCAAGTTCGGTCAGTCAAATGAAATGATAAAGTAAAGATGAAGGATGATCAGCAAACCCTAAATGAAGGGGCAGATCTGTAACCCTTATAAGTAGCATAATTTTCTACATCCATTAATTATTTGCGCCTCCATCCCTAACCAAAAACACAAACAACAACAGATCTATTTTTGTTTCATCTATGGATGATTATCATCCCTAGACAGCAAAATCATGGAAGGTGGTTCCATAATAACATCAGATCATCAACTCATCAACATCTAATTTTATCAAGCATTATGATTTTTGCTCTCAAAACTCTTGTACGGCATTTTTTCTCACAGCAGATCGGATGGAAACAATTCTCAAAAAGAAGATGAAAGGATATCTAATTCTAATGATTTCTAGTGATTTATTACACTATGTATCGGTTTCACCCATGACCAAATTAACAAGAAGAACTCAGGCAGATGTTTTTTTTTTTTTTTT
>NW_020622713.1:9751173-9825473 GCF_003573695.1 Papaver somniferum
TCAAGTGAGTAACCAAGTAGTAGAGTGAGAGCTAGAGTTAGAGTAAGAGCCAAAGTGCCTCTTTGTAAACAACTAGTGGAAGCCAAAGTTGCTACACAAACCTCTTGTAACATTTTCATTTTCATATTAATCAAAGCCTCACTTTCCAATTAACCAACCTCTCTTTCAAAATCATTTCCATAAACCCATCACATTTCCGCATTGCGCCAACAAATTTGGTATCAGAGCAAACCTAACCCAGTAATCCTAAAACTCTACTCATGGCAATTAACCAAAATATTCAAGGTTTCAACTATGCCCAAAGTCTAATTCCAATTTTTGATGGTGAGAGTTACGATTATTGGAGTCTACAAATGAAGACACTATTCATTTCACAAGACCTATGGGATTTTATAGAAGAAGGTTATAAAGTACCAGAGTCAGCAGAAACTCTGTCGTCATGGACGGACGCAGAGAAAAAAGAGTATAAGGAAAATAAGAAGAAAGATGCTAAAGCATTACTGTATCTACAACAGGGCGTAAGAAAAGCAATTTTTCCTCGAATTTCGGTGGCAAAAACTTCACAGGAGGCCTGGAATATTCTCAAAGTAGCATTCCAAGGATCAGAAAAGGTAATCTCCATTAAACTACAAAATTTATGGCGAGATTTTGATAATTTACTTATGAAAGAAAATGAAACTATGCAGAACTTCTTCTCAAGAGTTACTGGCATAGTAAATCAAATCAGTAGTTATGGAGATACCATTGAAAATAAAAGAGTGGTAGAAAAGATATTAAGAAGCTTACCATTCAAATTTGATCATATCGTCGCTGCCATTGAAGAATCAAAAAATTTATCGACTCTCTCGGTACATGAATTAATGGGTTCACTCGAGGCGCACGAGAAAAGAATAAATAGGTTCGCGGAGAAACCATTGGAGCAGGCATTTCAATCAAAAATAAATTTCAGTGAGAAGAAAAATACAGAAGCCAAAAAAGAAAGCTCTAGAGGGGGATCATCATCCAACTCGCAGTATGAGAAAGGGTCGACGTCAAATCAAGGACCCAGAAATTACTCCCGCGGACGTGGAAAAGGAAAAGGAGGTTATAGAAACAACAATCAAAGGTACGGAAAAAATAACTCCTCAAATCTCCGATGCAATGTTTGCAAAAATTTTGGACATGCAACTGAAGATTGCAAGTATAAGTGCACCAAGTGTGATAAATTAAATCACATGGAGAAAGATTGTTGGCTTAATGAAGCAAACTATTCCGAGAAAAACAATTCTCAGAATCAAGTATTCTATTCCTGCCTCACCTCGCAACAAGAATCGCAAGGTATATGGTACGTCGACAGCGGATGCAGCAGCCATATGACAGGAAACAAAGAATATTTCGTAAAATTGGAGGAACCAGAGATTCCGCTAGTCAAACTTGTAGATGGAAAGTTCCAGAATGTTGAAGGAAGAGGAGTCATATCCGTACGTACAAGGTCAGGTAAAACTCGATACATATCTGATGTTCTTTATGTTCCTGGCCTAGCTCAAAATTTATTAAGTGTTGGACAACTTATAAGAAAAGGGTACTCACTACATTTCGAAGACGGAGAATGCACAATTTATGACAAAATTAATAATCAATTGGTGGCAAAAGTAAAAATGTCAGGAAATTTTGTCTTTCCCCTATCTATGTCATCAATTGAAAATTGTGCAATGAGTACCAACCATATTGACGAAGGAAAGCTATGGCATTTGAGATACGGGCATCTCAACTACAGATCCTTAAAGGTTCTGAAATCAAAAGGCATGGTAAGTGGTCTTCCCAATATCGACGGTGGAGATAAAGTATGTGAAGGTTGTATTCTTGGGAAGTTTCACAGACTTCCATTTACCAAGACATCGTGGAGAGCAAGAAGGCCCCTCGAATTGGTGCACGCCGATATTTGCGGTCCGACAAGAACAACCTCACTCAACAACAGAAGATATTTTCCTTTATTCGTGGATGATTATACCAGGATGATGTGGGTGTATATTCTCGAGCAAAAGTCCGAGGCATTCACTAAATTCCGAGAATTCAAGGTGCTGGCAGAGAAGCAAAGTGGCCATCAATTGAAGATTTTCCGTACAGACCGTGGTGGAGAATTTACTTCAAAAGAGTTTATCAACTACTGCAAAGAAAATGGAATTAAGAAGGAGCTAACCGTTCGATACACTCCACAACAAAACAGCGTCGCGGAAAGAAAAAATCGTACGATCGTGGAAATGGCTCGGAGTATGCTAAAAGCAAGGAAGCTACCTAATAGCTACTGGGCAGAAGCAGTCAACACAGCGGTTTACATCCTTAACCGTTCTCCAACAAAGGCAGTTCTCAACAAGACTCCATATGAAGCTTGGCATAAGAAAAAGCCCGAGGTAACTTCTTTCAGAATTTTTGGTTGCGTTGCATATTCACATATTCCATCTCAACACAGAGAAAAGTTTGATGAAAAAGGAGAAAAGCTAATATTCATCGGATATAGCGAGGAGTCTAAAGCCAGATACAAATGAACTGGTAATATCAAGAGACGTTATCTTTGATGAATTCAAAGCTTGGGATTGGAATGATGAACCAGATAACCACGAGTCTCCACTAGTCATCGAAGAAGAGCCAGATCAGCCACGTCAGGAAGAAAGTACTCCACCACCAAGCCCGAGGTCTCCTAGTCCAACACAACAAAGTCCAAGTTCATCGGAAGCAAGTTCCCCACCTAGAAAGGTGCGTTCCCTAAGAGATATTTATGAAATATCTAATTGTGCATTTATAGCACTAGAGCCTCAAAGATATGAGGAAGCAGCAAAAGAAGAAAAACGGAGAGACGCCATGGACGAAGAAATGCGAGTAATCGAGAAAAATAAGACATGGGAGCTTGTTAATCAGCCAATTGACAACGAAATAATTGGTCTGAAATGGGTCTACAAGACAAAATACAACGAAGATGGTTCGATTCAGAAGCACAAGGCAAGGCTAGTTGCAAAAGGATATTCCCAGCAACCAGGAATCGACTACAACGAGACATTCGCCCCAGTCGCTCGCATGGAAACAATCCGAATGGTGTTAGCCTTAGCAGCTCAACTCAAAATGAAAGTCCACCAATTGGACGTAAAGTCAGCGTTCCTGAACGGAGAACTTGAAGAAGAGGTGTACGTTGAACAATCACAAGGATATGTCCGAAAAGGAAAAGAAAAAATGGTTTATCGTCTACGGAAAGCACTATATGGCCTGAAGCAAGCACAACGTGCATGGAACAGCAAAATCGACAAGTATTTCCGAGATAATGGATTTCAGAAAAGTCCAAGTGAGCCATCCCTCTACATTAAAAAACAAGGTACGGATTTCCTAATTGTCTGTCTCTACGTTGATGATTTAATTTACGCCAGCATAAAACAAGAGATGGCAGAAAATTTTAAGAAGGAGATGATGAAAGAATATGAGATGACAGACTTAGGACTTATGCGATATTTTCTTGGGATTGAAGTAAAACAATCTCCAGAAGAAATATTCATTTCTCAAGAAAAATATGCGGAAGACTTACTGAAAAGGTTCAACATGATGGATTGCAAACCAATTTCAACTCCAATGGGTACTAATGAGAAGTTGATAAAAAATGATGGAGCGCCAAAAGTAGATCCAACCTTATTCAGAAGTCTAGTCGGCTCACTGATCTACTTAACAAATACAAGGCCAGACATCGTCAATGCAACCAGCATTGTTTCTCGGTTTATGAGCGAGCCAAGCAAGTTACACTACGCCGCCGCAAAAAGAATTCTTCGATATATCAAGGGAACAAAGAATTTTGGCATCAAGTATACAAGAGAAAAAGATAATGATTTAATTGGCTTCACAGATAGCGATTGGGCAGGTTCTATTGAAGACCGAAAGAGCACATCAGGCTATGTTTTCTGTATGGGAACAAAAGTTATCTCTTGGAGTTCTAAAAAGCAAAGCACGGTGGCATTATCGTCAGCCGAAGCAGAGTACATAGCATCAACAAGTGCAGCATGTGAAGCGGTATGGTTAAGAAGAATAATGACCGACCTACAACAAAAGCAAAAAGAACCAACAACTATCTACTGTGACAATATGTCTACAATTGCAATGACAAAAAATCCAATGTTCCACGGACGGACGAAGCATATAGAGCTACGACATCACTTCATCAGAGAGTTAGTAGAGAACAAGGAAATCGAGCTCCAATTCTGTCCGACGCAAGAACAAAATGCGGACATTTTCACAAAAGCAGTCACGGTGGATAAATTCAATCATTTTAGAGATAAGCTCAACATCACAATTAAGAGGGGGTGTTAAAAACATTTGATAATTGTGATGGGTAAATCTAGAATTATCTAGATAGCTAACTATAACTCCCATGGGCTTATCTCAATGCATAGGCCCAGTCTAGAGATATCTAGACTCTTCTAAGATAAAAAGAGTGCAAGCCCATTCTAGAGTCTTCTAAGACATTTTTCATCATGTGTATCTAGAGAATTCTTTCTCTAGAATGATCTAGGTCAATTAGCTCTAGAGATTTCCAAGTCTAGAGTATTCTTAGTAGTTGGTCATGAAGTAGTATAAATAGAAGCAAATGTTGGCCTTTGTGGTCATCAAAAAAACTCAAGTGAGTGAGTAAGTAGTAAGAGTGAGAGCTAGAGTTTAGAGTAAGAGCCAAAGTGCCTCTTTGTAAAAAACTAGTGTAAGCCAAAGTTGCTACACAAGCCTCTTTTAATATTTTCATTTTCATATTAATATAAGCCTCATCTTTCAATTAACCAACCTCTCTTCCTAAATTCATTTCCATAAACCCATCACATTTCCGCATTGCGCCAACAAATTTGGTATCAGAGCAAACCTAACCCAGTAATCCTAAAACTCTACTCATGGCAATTAACCAAAATATTCAAGGTTTCAACTATGCCCAAAGTCTAATTCCAATTTTTGATGGTGAGAGTTACGATTATTGGAGTCTACAAATGAAGACACTATTCATTTCACAAGACCTATGGGATTTTATAGAAGAAGGTTATAAAGTACCAGAGTCAGCAGAAACTCTGTCGTCATGGACGGACGCAGAGAAAAAAGAGTATAAGGAAAATAAGAAGAAAGATGCTAAAGCATTACTGTTTCTACAACAGGGCGTAAGCAAAGCTATTTTTCCTCGAATTTCGGTGGCAAAAACTTCACAGGAGGCCTGGAATATTCTCAAAGTAGCATTCCAAGGATCAGAAAAGGTAATCTCCATTAAACTACAAAATTTATGGCGAGATTTTGATAATTTACTTATGAAAGAAAATGAAACTATCCAGAACTTCTTATCAAGAGTTACTGGCATAGTAAATCAAATCAGTAGTTATGGAGATACCATTGAAAATAAAAGAGTGGTAGAAAAGATATTAAGAAGCTTACCATTCAAATTTGATCATATCGTCGCTGCCATTGAAGAATCAAAAAATTTATCGACTCTCTCGGTACATGAATTAATGGGTTCACTCGAGGCGCACGAGAAAAGGATAAATAGGTTCGCGGAGCAACCATTGGAGCAGGCATTTCAATCAAAAATAAATTTCAGTGAGAAGAAAAATACAGAAGCCAAAAAAGAAAGCTCTAGAGGGGGATCGTCATCCAACTCGCAGTACGAGAAAGGGTCGACGTCAAATCAAGGACCCAGAAATTTCTACCGCGGACGTGGAAAAGGAAAAGGAGGTTATAGAAACAACAATCAAAGGTACGGAAAAAATAACTCCTCAAATCTCCGATGCAATGTTTGCAAAAATTTTGGACATGCAACTGAAGATTGCAAGTATAAGTGCACCAAGTGTGATAAATTAAATCACATGGAGAAAGATTGTTGGCTTAATGAAGCAAACTATTCCGAGAAAAACAATTCTCAGAATCAAGTATTCTATTCCTGCCTCACCTCGCAACAAGAATCGCAAGGTATATGGTACGTCGACAGCGGATGCAGCAGCCATATGACAGGAAACAAAGAATATTTCGTAAAATTAGAGGAACAAGAGATTCCGCCAGTCAAACTTGGAGATGGAAAGTTCCAGAATGTTGAAGGAAGAGGAGTCATATCCGTACGTACAAGGTCAGGTAAAACTCGATATATATCTGATGTTCTTTATGTTCCTGGCCTAGCTCAAAATTTATTAAGTGTTGGACAACTTATAAGAAAATGGTACTCACTACATTTCGAAGACGGAGAATGCACAATTTACGATAAAATTAATAATCAATTGGTGGCAAAAGTAAAAATGTCAGGAAATTTTGTCTTTCCCCTATCTATGCCATCAATTGAAAATTGTGCAATGAGTACCAACCATATTGACGAAGGAAAGCTATGGCATTTGAGATACGGGCATCTCAACTACAGATCCTTAAAGGTTCTGAAATCAAAAGGCATGGTAATTGGTCTTCCCACTATCGACGGTGGAGATAAAGTATGTGAAGGTTGTATTCTTGGGAAGTTTCACAGACTTCCATTTACCAAGACATCGTGGAGAGCAAGAAGGCCCCTCGAATTGGTGCACGCTGATATCTGCGGTCCGACAAGAACAACTTCACTCAACAACAGAAGATATTTTCTCTTATTCGTGGACGATTATACCAGAATGATGTGGGTGTACATTCTCGAGCAAAAGTCCGAGGCATTCACTAAATTCCTAGAATTCAAGGCGCTGGCAGAGAAGCAAAGTGGCCATCAATTGAAAGTCTTCCGTACAGACCGTGGTGGAGAATTTACTTCAAAAGAGTTTATCAACTACTGCAAAGAAAATGGAATTAAAAAGGAGCTCACTGTCCGATACACTCCACAACAAAACGGTGTCGCGGAAAGGAAAAATCGTACGATCGTGGAAATGGCTCGCAGTATGCTAAAAGCAAGGAAGCTACCCAACACCTACTGGGCGGAAGCAGTCAACACAGCAGTCTACATCCTTAATCGCTCTCCAACAAAAGCGGTTCACAACAAAACTCCATACGAGGCGTGGCATAAGAAAAAGCCCGAGGTAACTTCTTTCAGAACTTTTGGTTGCGTAGCATACTCACATATTCCATCCCAACATAGAGAAAAATTCGATGAAAAAGGAGAAAAGTTAATATTCATCGGATACAGCGAAGAGTCTAAAGCCTATAGACTTTTAAAGCCAGAAACAAAGGAACTAGTGATTTCAAGAGATGTTATCTTCGATGAATTCAAAGCTTGGGATTGGAATGATGAACCAGACAACCACGAGTTACCACTACTCATTGAAGATGAGCCAGATAAGCCACGCCAGGAAGAAAGTACTCCACCAGCAAGCCCGAGATCTCCTAGTCCAACACGACAAAGTCCAAGTTCATCAGAATCAAGTGCAAGTGCCCCACCAAGAAAGGTGCGTTCCCTAAGAGATATATATGATATATCTAATTGTGCATTTATAGCACTAGAGCCTCAAAAATATGAGGAAGCGGCGAAGGAAGAAAAATGGAGATATGCTATGGATGAAGAAATGCGAGTAATCGATAAAAATAAGACATGGGAGCTTGTTAATCAGCCAAATGACAAAGAAATAATTGGTCTGAAATGGGTCTACAAGACAAAATACAACGAAGATGGTTCGATTCAGAAGCACAAGGCAAGGCTAGTTGCAAAAGGATATTCACAGCAACCAGGAATCGACTACAACGAAACATTCGCCCCAGTCGCTCGCATGGAAACAATCCGGATGGTGTTAGCTTTGGCAGCTCAACTAAAAATGAAAGTCTACCAATTGGACGTAAAGTCGGCGTTCCTAAACGGAGAACTTGAAGAAGAGGTTTATGTCGAACAACCTCAAGGATATGTCCGAAAAGGAAACGAAAAAATGGTTTATCGTCTCCGCAAAGCACTTTATGGTCTGAAGCAAGCACCGCGTGCATGGAACAGCAAAATCGACAAGTACTTCCGAGATAATGGATTCGAGAAAAGTCCAAGTGAGCCATCCCTCTACATAAGAAAACAAGGTACGGATTTCCTAATCGTCTGTCTCTACGTTGATGATTTAATTTACGCCAGCACAAAACAAGACATGGCAGAAAAATTTAAGAAGGAGATGATGAAAGAATATGAGATGACAGACTTAGGACTTATGCGATATTTTCTTGGGATTCAAGTAAAACAATCTCCAGAAGAAATATTCATTTCTCAAGAAAAATATGCGGAAGACTTACTGAAAAGGTTCAACATGATGGATTGCAAACCAATTGCAACTCCAATTGGTACCAATGAGAAATTGGTAAGAAATGATGGAGCGACAAAAGTTGATCCAACCTTATTCAGAAGTCTAGTCGGCTCACTGATCTACTTAACAAATACAAGACCAGACATCGTCAATGCAACTAGTATTGATTCTCGGTTTATGAGCGAGCCAAGCAAGTTACACTATGCAGCCGCAAAGAGAATTCTTCGGTATATCAAGGGAACGAAGGATTTTGGCATCAAGTATACAAGAGAAAAAGATAATGATTTAATTGGCTTCACAGATAGCGATTGGGCAGGTTCTATTGAAGACCGAAAGAGCACATCAGGCTATGTTTTCTGTATGGGAACAAAAGTTATCTCTTGGAGTTCTAAAAAGCAAAGCACGGTGGCATTATCGTCAGCCGAAGCAGAGTACATAGCATCAACAAGTGCAGCATGTGAAGCGGTATGGTTAAGAAGAATAATGACCGACCTACAACAAAAGCAAAAAGAACCAACAACTATCTACTGTGACAATATGTCTACAATTGCAATGACAAAAAATCCAGTGTTCCATGGACGGACGAAGCATATAGAGCTACGACATCACTTCATCAGAGAGTTAGTAGAGAACAAGGAAATCGAGCTCCACTTCTGTCCGACGCAAGAACAAAATGCGGACATTTTCACAAAAGCAGTCACGGTGGATAAATTCAATCATTTTAGAGATAAGCTCAACATCACAATTAAGAGGGGGTGTTAAAAACATTTGATAATTGTGATGGGTAAATCTAGAATTATCTAGATAGCTAACTATAACTCCCATGGGCTTATCTCAATGCATAGGCCCAGTCTAGAGATATCTAGACTCTTCTAAGATAAAAAGAGTGCAAGCCCATTCTAGAGTCTTCTAAGACATTTTCCATCATGTGTATCTAGAGAATTCTTTCTCTAGAATGATCTAGGTCAATTAGCTCTAGAGATTTCCAAGTCTAGAGTATTCTTAGTAGTTGGTCATGAAGTAGTATAAATAGAAGCAAATGTTGGCCTTTGTGGTCATCAAAACTCAAGTGAGTAACCAAGTAGTAGAGTGAGAGCTAGAGTTAGAGTAAGAGCCAAAGTGCCTCTTTGTAAACAACTAGTGGAAGCCAAAGTTGCTACACAAACCTCTTGTAACATTTTCATTTTCATATTAATCAAAGCCTCACTTTCCAATTAACCAACTTCTCTTTCAAAATCATTTCCATAAACCCATCACATTTCCGCATTGCGCCAACAGAGATAACCTAACTGTGTACTTAGTTTATTAATTTTTTTAAAAGCCAACAATTTGTTATTTCTAATGGTGAAAGAATAATGAATGCTTGAACATCATGTAACTCCAATAGTTCCACGAGTTCCTTTAATTGGTAGAGACAGACCAGAGGGAAAACGGTTTAATTAGTACCCATGTCACCCCCGACATGCCATAAACATAGATATTCATACCACCCCCTAGCAGACCTTCCGGCCCAGATTTCAGAAATCCCTTTGCTTCTTAGAGCTTCAATTATCGGTTTAAGCTTCTTTCAGGTTTTAATTATCCTCCTACAAGTGATTTTTTGTATCCCAGGAACACAAGTTTGAGCTTAAAGTTGATACAAGGAATTACGGCAGAGACATGGATCCCCACCTGGTAGGTCTACTTGTTGGCAAAATGTAGCAGGAAATGAAATGCCTCTCATTTCAATTGTATTAATTAGGAAAACTGAAAGCCACAACTTAACTATACACATATAGCGATCATGTAACAAGTTATGGAAATAATCTAACTGTACCCATATATATAATGCACTAAGGGACCATTGATGTCTGCAAGATTAGATTAGTGAAATGCAATGTCAAATGATTCAAGTGAATTAATGCTCGATGCGTTATGTATAATTTATTTCTTTATAATGAGATTTATCGTAATTTATTATTGATTTGTATTTAGATGAAATAATGGTGAGATTCAGGAGATGACCTTGTTTTGCCATGAGTATTATGCAAAGTTGCAGCACTAATCTAATCATGTTTCAGTTAGTATGTCTCTTAGCCTTCTTGACCATTTTTGGCTAGTGTGGATCACCTGTCTCTTAAGTCGTACGCTTAGCAAGAATTACTAACCTCCAGGCAACACCAGTACCACCTTAAAAAAAGAATCCAACACTATGAAGTTTCTCCACGTGTATCAAGCTACCACAATTTCCGGTCAGAAACTATGGTCAGTTACGGGATGCTTTACCTCCGTTAAATCAAATGATAAACGGTTATAAGTAAACCCTAAGATTAATCGGGCAGATGTATAACCCTATATATATATAGTATTGTTTTCTTCAACTAGTGCAGCGTCCATCCAAACCATGCCTCCTGCTCCGCCGCCGTCTGTGTACATAATGAAAGAAAGAAATCAAAGAAACCCTAAAAACAACAAGATCAGTAGAATCCACCCGTGGAGGCGGTGTAATAGCAGCAGCATCAACAACAAGCAGCATGATGATTTCTGTGTCCCCATATTTGGGCTTCTCGAAGATTCTGTTTCACCTCAATAGCACAAGCACTGGATCAGTTATCCATTGTATTTTACATCTAATTTTATGATGTTAACCAATTATTACCAATGAATAAATTATCCATTTTTTTTTCTTTGTTTTTTTTTTCATTCATGAATTGTGTTGATGTAATCTGGATGCAGTAAAAGCATACCTAAATCCAATTTCAGTATATTGTTTTGCCTACAGAAAATCAAGTATGATTGGTTGAGTTTTGTGGCGAAAACAGATGCTAATGGTGTTTAGATAAATGACACCCTTAATTAGCACAGTATAAGAAAAATAGTACCGAGTTTGTTCTTGTGATTGCTGATGTACCAAACTAGCTTACAGTTTCTTGAATTGATTCTACCTAAGATTGTTCTCATTAGACCAGTTGATAATATCCCTCCCGACTAGCCAGAGAAATGAATGGCCCAGGGGTGATGCTCATATAGCATCATCACCAATGGGTGAGAAAATGTTGTCACCTAATGTCTGATGATGCTCGGGTACGCTGGAGCTCAAATTATTCTCAGATCTCTCTCAAATTATGAGCGTGGGTGCTCAGATTAACGTGATATAGTCGTAAGTGGCAGTTGCCTTCTCCATGAAAATATAATTTCATGTTTATCTTTGTCTAACCACGGACACATGGGTTGAATTAAGCTCCACGTCCTACGACTTAAGAAGATGCTTACCCTAGGGCTTGCCAGAAGAATGAATGGCCAGTAACTTTCAAGAGTCTTGAAAAATTAGCTAACGCAGATGATAATCTGCTTGTAATATATTATAATGCATAATGAAACTGATGATAGATATTGAGCTTGCACCAAATCTCCACATTAGTCGGTCATTGGGCAACAAAATTGATTTGGGCTAGCTCTAACAATATTTTTGTGGCTAGGTCCAACAACAATATTCATTTCAAGAATTCTCTTTTTATCATCACAGCCGTCGATCTAGTCACCAAGTTCGGTCAGTTAAATGAGTGAAAATGAACGATGATCAGGAAACCCTAAATAATCTTCAGCAAATACAATTTGCTGCATAAAAACAAACAGTTGAGTTTTTATTTTTAGAAGTCGAACTAATTAAAGTAGTGTATCCAAACTAACTTCAGGTTCCTTTTTTTTTTTTGTAAAAGTGAAAAGTCAACTTTTCAAAATGATATCCAAACATATTCTTGGGGAAGAAGTTGAAGTCTCCTTATATGATGACAAAGTTCCATACAGACACTGAGTGATGGAAGCTTGGAGAGCGAATGATATTAGATATCCAAGTAGTCCTTGTCGTGTTGAGCATATCTACTCGTATAAAATTGTATCCAATGCGTTAAATATTCTGCCAGCTTGGAGTAGGCATCCATAATAAATCAATACCCTAATCATTTTGAAGTGATTAATCTATGGAGGTGGATATCTTATCACTTTTAAGTAGTAAATTTGTTGAGAGCACGTGAATTGCTAAAAAAGAAGTGTCGAAAACAAATTTTCTAAGGTAGATCCTTATTGTTAAAAAAAATAAAGGGTTGAAAGTGGCAAGTTATCACACAGTATTACAAATGACGTATTTATTTGGACCTCGGCTCCCTTGAGCTTCCTCACATTCAAAATTTCTCAGTCTTGCTGGTATTCTTTCCCAATACTAAGAGGAAACATGTTGACATAAAATGGTGTTTCGGAAACTTTGAGAATTTCAAAAAATAATTAGCTTAAGAAATCGCCAAAGAAAAACCTAGAATAATAAATGCTATGATGAACAATAGTAAACGCCACATAAAAAATAAGTAGACTAAGCACAAAACAATATAATTTTAATGAAATCCAATTTCCTCATAAATCATTTTCCATTTCAATGGTGTTTTTCTTTCGAGGACTTTGATTTTAGTTATGGAGACGACTTACATGATTAAGAGATCAACTATTCAAATATCACACATTCTCTAATTTATGTTTAAGGATATGTATTCCAAATATATATCTGCACCTCAACTAATAAGAGTGTCAACTTTCCTCTTTGCTGATCAGATCTTAGAGATTCTGACAAACGCCGCCACTGGTCTCTCTGCCACTTTTCTCCTCTTTCTGAAACATCAAATTGAATGCTAGGGTTTTGTTTTTAATACATGAATGCAATTTACCAAAATGACCTTTAAGTTTAACCTTCTCTCTTGGAGTAAACACTCCCTAAAACGCGGAATATACCTCTCACCACTCCAATATAACTTCCAAGTGTTGTTCTTCCTCTTCTTTCTCGTCTAGCACAGGGTTTTTAATCAAGGTAATCTAAATCCGTCACTTCTTGTGTTAGTTAATATCCGTGATTAATCGTTTGCTTCTTCATCGTTTGCTTTTTATATGCATATACCTTAAAAATATTTGTGGTTAGATCTAGTATATGTTAGTAGTGATTAGAATGATGGTACAGTTGATCTAGTATATCATAGTAGTGATTATATCTCTCTTATTTAGTGATTATAACTTGAGTTTATTTTTATTAGGTTATATTTGTGATGATTATCAGGGTTTAATATTTTTATGTACTCTCTGTGTAGAATGGGTAAGAAGATTCAATCTCAATCACACATAAAGAAGATGAGTAATGAAGAAGAGAACAGGCAAAAGAGTTTTTAATTGAATATTGGAGGATTAATGATAAGAACTGTGGTATATGTAACCGCAAAAGAACCCCAGTTCTAACACAGTTTTCTTGCCTTAATCTGTTTCTTCATCATGTTTCTGATGACCATGAAAGTACAATTGTAAGGGATGTTCAAAGTATTCAGGAACATCAAGCTGGAATTGCAAGGTAATACTCTATCCTGCTCTTACTCTTTTAAATCGATCTTCAAGGATTTTGATTATATTTGTTTTCTTTGTTTTTTTTGTTTTTTCTTATGAAGGCTTCAAAGTGGTGGGGTTGAAACAGAGGAGGAAGAGGTGGTGGAGGAGGAGGAGGAAAACGAATAATCCTATGGAGATCGAGGTTGATAAAGTGAGCTGAAGTGATGGATCTACAAGTTTATCAACTGCAACATACATGAAATTAAAGTTTTTCTTTGTAGTTTGTGGATTGTAATAATCATTGGTTGGATTTTCTTAAACCTCAAAGTTAGAAATATTGTCGTACGACTCCATGCCGGTAAATTTTACTCATGTGATTTTCATTGTGCTACTACTAGCTATCTTGTAATCACAAATCACTATCTCATCCTTAGATGTTATGAATAGAAGGTCTAGTGATCATGCTAGAGCAAACTCTACTTTGGTACTCCAACGATTGCTGTTCAAATGATATATCAGATTCTGAATTAAGTGATGAATACTTAATTATACTGAATGTATATAATCGAAAATATAGTCCCAATGTGGTTGGTCATGAAAATGAGCTACCATCAGTACTAGCTGAAGGTTAGGTTTTAGAAGGGTCCATGAGAAAGCAAGTTTACGTACATTGGCACGAAGATGATATGGAAATTACCGTAGTGTTGAAGAAAAAGAGACCGACAACGATGACGATGAAGAAGAGTTGGAACCCGAAGTTTACTATGGAAATCAAGAATGACCATCTTCATCAAAGAATGATCAAATTTTATTATTCATAATAACCAAAGGATCATTTTACAGCATGAATTGCTGTTTAGTTGTGAGTCAAAAATGTAAAGTCACTTAGATCCACTGAAGACATCAAATGGAATATCAAGAAAATCAGTACCTAAAATGATTTTCCGACCGCTGAAAAACCTGATCAACAACCAGCTCCTGAGGTGGCAGACAAGTGTCACATTTTTTTTTTGACTTTTTGACTTTTATGTAGTCACGTCATAAGTCCAAAAAAATAATTTTTCTTTTGACTTGGTTTCTTTTTCAAGGTCCATATATATGAACCCTCTCATTATCACCTTCATATACACACAGCTGTTAACAATAAAAAGTTCACAATACATTTCTCATCAACTGAAAACTCATCATTAACACCACATCTATAACTAATTTCTTGGGGAATTCATAATTAAAAGATACCCAAGACACTTCATTGAATTCATAGTGATACATAACCAAAACCCAATAGCTAGTTACTCAAGTATTTTTTGTTTCTTATGATCTTGAATCAAAAAATGACAAGCAGTAAACTCAGAGAATATGTTTCATCCGTCAATATAGGTTTACCGATGATTGATGCAGGTCTTTTGAGCTGATTCTTGTTTGTGTTTAAAAACAACTAGTCTTTGTGGTTTGTGTTTGTTTACTGCTTTTAAGGGATTTCCGAGTTGGCATTTTTTTTTTCGTTCGGCGAAGCAAAACCTGGTGCTAATGAGATGTTATTCTATACTCTGGAAATGCAAAGAACGCTGAAACTGAAATGTTACTTGTCGTGTACGGAAATGACATCTCAGAAATGGTGAGATAGATGTCGATGTAGACCGCGTCCAAGACCAAATTAAAGCTGATCTGATTCATGCCGTTGGTTGAAGTGAGTTCGTCAGACTACAAAGTATCTCTATTTTTTGTCATTTCCATTTTCTTACAGACACAACAAAAAGGTTGTTAACTGTCAATATTTGTCGTACGGTTGTCGATTTTTTATTTTATCTAGCTAGACTTAAGAACATTTGAAATATAGTCCAATATCTCTAAATTTGATAAAATAAATGTTGTAAACTATCACTCTACTTCTTGATACCACAAGGCTAGGATGGGAAAGTTGTTCCATAATAGTAATATTTTCTTTGACGCATCAAGTTTGCACCTGCAACAATTTTGTCGACCTGACCATCAATCAATCCCCTTAGAAAATTTTAAGCATTTTTTTTTGTGGTTTTGGTTTTGAATAAGACTTTAAGAACATGGATGCAAAGGAAAGAAAAAGATGTTTGTGAGATCAAATATGATATGCTCGATAAATTGAGTTACACGTGCCTCAGTTCCCAACTCTAAGACTGAATGTGCTTGGCCTTTCCATCAACCATTTTATAAACCTCAAGGCTCACAATTAGTTGTTTGGATGTTGGTGTTGACGGAAGGGACGAACGGTAATCATTCTTGCAACAGCTCGAATCCAATTTCGCCTGAGATACATGGAAACCATAATTTACATATCATGCACTGTATGAGTTGAAGGACAGTGTTGCGGCATGCTTACTCAAAGAGAGGGCTAAACACTTCCATTTTGTATCCAGTGGTAATTTTAAGCTATTTGATTTGCAGCTCTATGATGCATTCATACAATATATATCTTCTATGTCGAAAATTACATGATTTGTATTTACAATATGCTAGAATGTAAATGAAAATCTTTTTTTCCTAAAGAAAATGATTATCAATAAATGAGATGAATCATCTTCAACAAATTCATCCAGTGTGAACTCATAGAGAGCCATTTCCTTTAACAATCGCTAAGGCTGTCTCTAGTGGTGTTTCCTTTAAAAATTTTCACCTTCAAGATCCACGTCATCTTGAAATGGGGCTAGGTATCGGATTCAAAACCAAGTCTTAGGCGCTAGAAGAGAATGATTAGGACGTCACATGATGCTCCAGCTTTGAAATTAGCCCACCCAAGTAAAAATTCACACATACCATTGATACCAACATCAATAGAAAGATAGCAAAGACAGATGATCCCTGCAGTTAACAAGATTTGCCGATTTTAACCGGAAAAAGCTAAATTAACAATTAAATCAATCAAACCTTGGGATATCCTGTTTGATCTGATGAATGACTGATGATCACCAACCTAAGACAGGCGCTTGTTACGTGCATGGCCACAAGTTACAGGCACCGCTGATCTTTTGACTTTGCAAACAACTTTTGGAAACAGGACTTCTTTCCTATTCAAGCACAAAAATCTAATGACATATATAGAGTAGGTTGTCTATAAATACATAGGCTTTTTTCACAATCGATTCCTCGACAGAAGTCCTTGTTCGCGATCTGCAAAGATCTAAATAGTTGACCAACTTATACCCACAAAGTTCTTTCCTCTCTAGCTACATAATTTCACACTAGAGCAAAACATTGTGTAAACAACAAGGTCTCTTTTCTTTCTTCGATTACTAGAATCAATCACACTGAGATATTCAGCGTAAAACTTGAGCATGGCTCCCAGTGGATACAAATTCTAGGAAAATCTGATGAAAATTGAGCAGGAGTCAAACCCATACAAAGCCATATAACTTGAATATAGAAAATACAACAGATTGGCACAACAACTGAATGAGTAAGCTTTTATCTCCAAGCTGACTCTCTTAAACTCAAAAGTAGACCCCAAATGGAACTGAAAGAGCAAGGTACTTAAACTATCAAATTTTCAGACTGCTAACTTAGGTATATACGCAAAGGATATCATGAAAAAAATAAATAGAAAAAAGAATTAGGGTCCAAGCAACGAGAGATTTGGTAACTGGTTATCCAAATTTAAAAAACTAAAGTTACCGGTTTATAAATAGATTCATAGCCTCAACCCCCTCCAGCTGCTCCAAAAGGCGAAGCAAGGCTTTGTATCTCCTCAATTCCATTTACTCCATTATTATCTCCGTATCATTTTCGAAACTAGCTTATCAGTATATCCATCATCTAGCCAAACAACAAAATACAAGAACCCATTCAAAACTCCTATCCTATTTAGACTCCGATAACCGTTTGGTGGCAACGGAGGTGCTGATAGATGCTCAATAAATTTCTGTTCAGCCAAATCCAAAGTAATGATAATTTCTGAATTTTGGCCGATCCAATACAGAGTTCCATTGGCAAAAACGCCTTGTACAGGAAGATCTAGGCCGAAATCAATATTGAATTTTCCAAGGTTTCTCCAACCAGTGCCACTGCCTAGAGTGTAAATGTGAACTTCTGCAATGGGTAGCGTAAAATTATAATACTTGCGTATTCCTACAACTTTGTATTCATCTGCCCAAGGGACGTAACCAAACCCGCTAGTCCAAGGAGAGTACTTCCGAGCATCAAAAAACTGTATAGCGGGAAGCATGACTTGTTCTCTAGTGATAGGATTACAAACATATCAAGACAGATGAGACCATTACACGAACCAACAATTTTAGTACGGTAAAATGGAGTTTTTAAATTTACCCTTCGAATAATTCTCTCAATGGGTGTTGTTGATTCGTGATTCTGATTATATTCAAAATATTTAAATTTTTGAGTATGATCGTATCCAGTTGAAGCAAGAAAACCTAACTTACCGGAATCGTCATGGTTAACACGAGACAAGTGCAACCGAGGCAGTGATGGATGATGAACAAGATGGTTCCAAGTCTTGCATACTAATTTGGAACCAGTAGGCAGCGATTCAGCTGGTACTCGACTTAAAATATCTAACTGGATCTCCAATGGTAAAGAGTTCAAGTAATCCATGAAAGCTCTTCAAAAACCCTAAGTGCGCCGTCGGTCAAGAAGATGTCATCCTACTGACGTGCATGCTGCTTAAATAGGTTTCTTTCCTTTCAGGCTATCGCTGTCCAACGCTAACAAGCCTGCCTGGCCATCTCACCCTCAACATTATATCTGCCTACACCTTAACCACTTCGCATTGGAGCTTCTTCAACGCTAACAGGCCGGCATCTTTACTTGCAACAACATATAAAGATGCATCTAATGAAGATGCGTCAAGCAAGAAGCAATTTAAAGAGTATAGCATTGCAATCTCCTCAAGGAAGATAACCTTTTGGGGTGAAACACCTTGAAGCTAGGGAGTTGTAAATGGACCTGTGAATGGACTGATCGATTGTTATTACTCACATAAAAACTCTGGTATTTGCATATAAATTGTCAGTACCCAACAAGTATCATCGTGGTTTAAATCAACGGACACTGAAGACGGAGTAGAAAAACCACCTTTCTGTGAAATGGGATTTGATCCAGTCACAAAGAAGCATAAAGTGATATGTATATATGGCGTGTAGATGATATCAACACGTCTCGTATTAGTTTGTGTGTCAAGTCTTAACTGTAGGTAACAACACTTGGAGAATGATCGAGCTCCCACCACTCGAGCTTCGATTTGAATATTACAAACGCAGGCACACAGTTTATCTGAATGGTTTTATATATTACAGTAATTCAAATTTTATGACAGAAAGTATACCACCAAAATTCTTCACTACGATCCTGATGAGTTGAAGGGAACATAGGATGTGAAATTGGTGACAATTTGCAGGACGCATTAGTCATTACTAGTTCAGCGAGTAAGAATTTTCGGAATAGGCTAGCAACTAACAAATCTTTCCTGAACAACCTCTGAAAAAGATCTACACAAATGAAAATTTTGATACTAAACACCCAAGCCACTAAACCAATACAGTACTGAGTAGATATTCTAAAATGCACCAGAGATGTCCCTAAGTTTAACTACAAAAAGAAGCCGTTTATCGAATTGAAAGTATAATGAGTGAAGAAGTTATTATGTGTGAAGTTTTAACTGTAGGAGACAACAAGTGGTGAAGGATTGAGAACCCACCGTTGGAGCTTGAAAATGTTACCCAATATTACAAATGCAGGCACACATTTTATGTGAATGGTGTTATCTATTATTTCACCTCAAACTTTATGGTAGCAGGCGAGCTTGGTAATGACAAGATTGTGGCATTTGATGTTGGGGTCGAGAAGTTCAGAGCGATCGAAGTATCGAATTTCATCCTTAATCAACCAAGGTATGATTGTCCATACTGCACTAATCCTAACCATTTGCTGGAACTGAAAGGCCGCTTAGCCCTAGTAAGTATAATGAGTAGTTCCACTGCCAAGCTATGGTTATTTGATGATGACATTCATGGGAACAACGTCAAAGAGATGAATACTAGCACGAGTCGTAGTAGCAATAACCAAAACTGGACAGAAGTTACTATTGAATCACCTTGCGTATGGAGCGCCCAACAGAGCATCTGTTTTCATTCAGTTGTAGGCACAGACCGGATGATCATAGAATTCTGTGAGATAGGTGACAGAGGTTCGGAATTCTGTCAGTTATACGATTGTAGAACAAAGTCATGCAAAAATATTGATACCAGTGGATTCAAGTACTTTCTTACACGTTCCAGGGTTTCGGGTCTGGTGGAGAGCCTTTCGCATGTTCTGTAGCACATAACTCATCGCTTCAAATTATTGATATTATGGTATTTGCTTAATTGAGCGAGTCTATGGTGTTTTGTAGATATTAAGAATTTTTCTTAAAAATATAAAGAGATTTCAGTTTTGTAACATAATGAGCTTTACAATGCCTATTTTTATTTATTAGTGGATGGAATTGTCATATCAGAAGAGATTACAAAAGAAAAACCAACTTCACAACTTTTCAAAACAGGAAAAAAATAGACGAACATTGTTGATTGACGTACAATACAATGATATTCCAGCGGATGGGAACATAAGCGAGCCACATTGTTGTTGGTCATTGTCCTTTGTGAATACGGAAAATGGGTCATTTGTCCAAATATTTTTAAATCATGATTCAAATGGACGATGAAACTGTTTACATCCTACCTTAAATTTAAAAAATAGCAAGATGAAACTGGATACATTCTGTGTAAATTAAAAATACGAAAAAATATTTGAAAATGGCACGATGAAACTGTTTACATCCTGCCTATTTTTACATTTTTGTCCATTTAAACAGTATCAAAATCTAACTGTCCATTTCACCTAGGAATTGTTGATTTTGATCTTTTTAACCAATTTTGTGTTGTGAATAAGCTACGAGTTAATCAAGCGATCCACAAACCAGCTTAAGCACTCCAGGAGCATCAACAGTAAATGCCACCTTCACAGTTGGTTTACCTGACCACTCCTTCTCTTCCATAAACGGGGTTGATTTTGGACAAATTTGATGTTAAAAGTATTTTCCTTACCATTAGAATATCCCATGTAAACCCTGCCCTTCCATGAGTATAAAAAAGTTGCCCCCAATTCTTTTTGGGTAGTCCTTTAAAATTATCTTTTTCTTTTATAAGCCCATCAAAGTTATCATTTTCTTTCATAAGCCCATCAAAATTATCATATCACCTAAACCCTAAAAAAGTCACTCTTTTTTCTTATCTGAATTCTGAAATCAAACCCAATTTCTCCTTGAAATCCCTAGACAAAAAAAATCAAAGAATCAATCCCAATTTCTCCTTAAAACCCATTTTTCTATCTAAAATCAAACCCAATTTCTCTCTATAAATTTGTGGTTCAATTTAATCAAAGAATCTCATCATGGGGAAGTTTGACAATCTACCAAAAGAGATGATACCAGAGATATTGAGCAGGTTACCCACTGAATCCGTCCTGGATTGTAAATTGGTATGCAAACCTTGGAGGGATGTTGTCCATCTCCCATCCTTCTCTCAAAAGCACCTCAATCATCTTATTTCTGCTGGTGATGATTCTGGTAAGTCAAGTTTTGTTTTCTTAAATCGGGTTTTCTTAATGCGTGATGAATTTTATTATGCTGAGTATGATGAGAATTCTCCTGAGACGCCCTTTAGTAGAAAACCAAGAATAGATATAAACCTTCCATTTTACGAGTGTAGGTATGATTATTCTTTTGCCGGTTCCTGCAATGGTTTAATCTGCATCGACTCATGGCATAACGATAGGTTTGGACCGACTTACATCTTTAATCCAGTCACCAGAGAGTATATTACTCTTCCAAAATTTGAAGGGAATTACCGGTGGACTGGATTTGGTTACATTCCTTCGACCAATGAGTACAAGGTTGTTAGGGTATATGACACCATAAATGTTAGAACTATCCATGTATACACTCTTGGGAGTAGCAATGGATGGAGAAATGTGGGAAAGATGGATAGGATTATGCCGTTTTATAGAAAATATGCTGGTGTGTTTGCACATGGAGCTCTTCATTGGGCAGATGACGAAGGAACCATTCTTGCCTTTGATCTAACTGATGAAAAGTTTAGCAAACTTCCATCACCACCTTTTTTCACACGAATAGAGTTTATATGTTTTCCTATTTCACTAGGGGTTTTAGGCGATTTTTTAAGTGCTACTTACTGTCGCGATGCCTTATATGGTGAAATATGGTTGTTGAAGAGGAATAAAGATAATTTTAATGACTTGAGATGGAATAAAGAGTTTAGTTTCGACATTTGCACATTACGGAGTTCACCGCCATTTGGGTTAACGAAGAGTGGTAGGCTTCTATGCTATGAGAATCACAATATTTATGGTTACGATCCAGAGGCATCATCTGCCATAATGGATATGGATTTTGGCAAGTCTATTATTGATGCAATCCCTCACAAGAATACTTTAGTTTCATTAAAGATATTAGGAGAAAAAGATGCAAAAACAATGGAATCTGGTGAAAGAGCAAGTTCAAGTGAGGAGACAGAAAACAATGATTCAATGGAATCTGGTGAAAGAGCAAGTTCAAGTGAGGAGACAGAAAACAGTGATTCAATGGAATCTGGTGAAAGAAGTAGGAGATCTTTAGGTAAGTGTAATGATAATAAAAATTAGATAACAAGGGATTATGCCTGTATCTAATGAATTGACAATATGTGGTGACATTGTATCATGTCTTGCCATGTTTACTGCGGATTTTGTGATTATGCAATGCAAACTTTAGTAAACTTATCATCCCTTTATAAGAAATTTGAAACGTAGTCTGAGATGTATATGCAGAAGTAAGAAATCTAGTCTGAGATGTATCGTGGGATATTGAGAGCTTTCTTTATAAGAAATAAGAAACGTAGTCTGAGATGTATATGCAGAAACAAAAACCTATCCTGAGATGTATCTTGGGAAATTATTGAGAGCTTTCCCAGTGGTCTTATACTCCTAGCCTTCTAGGAAATCTATCTGTTTCTTTGTTCTCTGCTTATGTTTGATTAATGTTGCCATTTCAAGATTGAATGTGTTATTTTCGAGTTTGCGTGTAACCTCAGAGAATAATATATACTAGTAGAATTCTTGAGTTCAAGGAGTTAGAGGTTAAATCTGTCGGTACTTTTGTTTTTATGTCTTTGTGAAGAGCCTAGTATCGCTCAATTCAGAAACTTATGTGGGGCATAAAGATAAAAGAAAAAAAAACTCAGAAGATATGGTTGGTCCTGGTAACAACAAATGTTTGAAGAGCATGACTATTATGTACTCGAAATATATGTCTACTTTCTATATTTTTGTTAGGCTGGTTTATTTTTGTTAGTCTGGTTTCTTAGCGATTTCTGGACAAGAATGTATAGACCATTCAGACCAGAGCTTGGAGATGTGAATATTCAATCTCTTTTCTTTGAGATGAAATAACCTATTACTGAAACCGACTCTTACATTGGTTTTGAGATTTTTGCCCTTGTTGTTATGAGTGTCGTCTAGTTGTTCTCAATCCGTTAATATTTGTCTAATGCTATATCTTTTGGTTTGTTCAATTGGCTGATATTATATCAACTATGCACTTGATGGCCGAAGCTTGAGATTGAGTCAGAAGCCATTTAGTCGTCATTTGGAAATAGTGTCAAGATTTTGGCTAAGTTGTTTTCTTTTGGTTAGATTTTGAACCCAAATCTAGAAGCTATGTCAAAACTGGTTACTGAAAATGCAAGTGAAGAGTTCTTGTGTACTTTGAGCAAGTAAGAAACGTCTCATTCTGCTAACATATGTATGATAGAGATTATCCAGCTAGAGTTAGGATTTAGGCATCCTTTTTTGGTTGGACGAGTTCAGCCACATTATGTAACATGATATTGGTAAGTAAAGTTCCCTTCTCTTGTCCAAATGATTTACTCATTTACTGTTTTGAGATTTGATGTGATTTCCTATGACAAACTATTCAATTGAAATTTCCTGACCTGGGTCTTATATAAACTATGAAGAAGATATAATAGAAATGCACTTAAGATTTTGGGGGTTATCTGTTGGGTTCCACTCTGGAAACAGGTGGGGAAAATGCTGCCGTATAGTGAAGTTTACTAGTTTAGGCTTATCGACATCGGATCATTTGATCTTATGAGAATGGTGCAATTTTACAGTATTTATCTTGTTTACAATTTGATAATAGGGTACATTTCTTGAGCATTATTCACCTGTGAGTCAGTGATTTATTAGGAATTGCTTACTTTTAAATTTTATTACTTTGTTCTATCTCCTGTTGTCTGATTTTATTTTGGAGGTGACCTTTCTTGCTTTCTCATCGTACATTTTGCTGGTGTTTAGTAAGAATGTTATGAATGGTTAACTAGTTTTGTTTACAGCTGATACATGTGTCCTGCATTCATGTTTTATAGAAATTTCACTTTAGATTTTGGGTAAAATGCTGACATATAATAAAGTTTAGGCTTATCGATATTCGCTCTTATGACATTGACAATGGTCAGTTCTATGTTACCAGGTTACAGTCCCTATTATTTTGATTTACAATATCTATCTTGTTTGCTATTTGATAATAGGGTACCATTCTTGAGCATTGTTACACCTATGAGTCAGTGATTTATTAACAGGGTGCAGTTTCCTATCTCAGGTTGTTGGTTTTATTTTAGAGTTGACCTGTCTCGGTTTCTTGTTGTACATTTGTTAGAATACGGGCATCCAACTCAAATCCAATTGGCAATGAGTGGAGAGGTCCTAAGAGATTATAAACCACAGGATCTTAATTGCCCATACAATATGGGACTAATAATCTCAACAACATTTCACTGATGTTCAGTAAGAATATTAACAGTTAATTGATTTTGTTTACAAGAGAAAAAATGTATCTTGCATTCATATCTAGGAAAAAGAGGGGGCATGATTTTTACTGGCAGGGGCGGGCACCTGTTAGGTGTAATTTTTGGTGGCTCAAAACCCATCTTATCTCTTTCGTGATTCTTGAGTTGGAAGGGACAAAAACAGGCGTTAAGTTTACTGCCTAGTTTGTGATTTATTTTTGTTTGACTTGATGAGAATGTAGTGCAAACTTATTTCCTTTATAAGACATAAGAAACGACTCTGAGATGTAAATGCAGAAAATATGGTGGGAAACCCAGGGTGTTATGCTATTTGTTTCTTAGTTCTCCGCTTATATTTTTATTAACGTTATTATTTCAAGATCTGGTGTGTGGTTTTCGAGTTTGCGTGACCCTGGAGCATGATGCTATCAGTAGTTCTGTTTTTGTGGAGAGCCTAGTTTCGCTTAACGCGGAAACTTAGATATATATCTGTACTTTTGCTAGGCTATTTCTTAGTGATTTATGGGAAAGAAGAATATATAGAAAACTGAGACTATAGCTTGGGAATCTGAATATTCAAAACTAGTGAAATTGCTTTGGGAAACAAATCGGAACCAAGGACCAAATCATTCAACTGGCGTGCATACATCTTGTGCAGCAATGTGGAAGTTCTGAAGTCCCAAAAGTGGATCATTTTTTACTGCTACCAAAAACTTATCACATTCTCTAAAATGTAATCTCAAATTTTATGGAAAGTAATTTTACGAAAAATGTAACATGTCCACAGTTAACAACAGTAATGCAGGTTGATGGCCATGTTACATTTTTCACACACAGATGAGTAAATTGGTTCACTTGTTGTTGCCCCTTAGCGGGGTTTGATGACCTAATAAACTATCACGTGATCACCGTCTTATTAAAATTTTCTAGGTTTACGCTTCCCCACCACCACCACCACCCGGTCCGCCCCCACCAAATTTACAGATGGGAGCTCTGAAGCAGAAATGGGCAGCAGAGGAAGAAGAAGCACTCATAGCTGGTATCAACAAACACGGAACTGGAAAATGGAAAAAAAGACGAAGAGATCCTCAATTCAGCCATGTTCTTGCTGTTCGTTCCAACATTGATCTAAAGGTATTTCTTTAATTTTAATTTTATCTAGTGGTTTTGTTTTATCTATACTTACTACAGTCTGGGTTCTTCTAATTTTTGATATTAAATTGAGTCGAGAGGTAGAATTTTGATTTGGAATACTCTAATCACAAACCCTAGCTAAGAAATTGTGTTTCAAATTAGGTGATTGTTTAAATACTAAAATCGACTTTTTGTACTTGTTTTTGGTAGCGCTAGCTAAGAAATTCCGTTAGTTTTTCTGATTCTGTAAATGTTATGGTTTGGACAGGATAAATGGAGGAATATGAGTGTAAGTGCAACTGGGGAGGGTTCTAGGCCAAGAGATGGTAAGGCAGCAGTAATCAAACCAAAGGTGCCAAAGACTCTATCTGTCTTTCAATATCCTCCTTCATCCTCTCAAGCTACTGAAGATGCGAATGATAAAGTTTTGGATCCTACAAAAAACACACCAGATAGGAAGCAGCCTCCACCTCGGTAGGTGTTGCTGACTCTTTCGTTAACTTGAAAATGTGCACACTTGCATTTAGATTTTTGTTTGTAGATTTGACATAAGATTTAAGTATATGTGCTATGTCATGTATGAATTCAAGATTGCGCCGATACTTATACCTCCGAAAAGCCTTACCGAAAAACTTATTAGTTCACTTCAAGTTTTTCCCTTGAAACTCCTGTGAAGATTTGTTGCTTGTCCCGATGCTTTGTGCATATGAAGTGGAGAAACACTTGAAGAGATATCTAAGGAGTGTACTCTCTAATATAAAGAGGGTGAGAGATGAACTTTGAAGTTTGTTAGCAAAGTGGGACTTGGTTCTGAGAGAACGAGTGTTTTTGGAATTACATTGAATTTGTGTTCTCTGAAACATTATAGAATACCTATAAAATTACACTTACAAGTTATATGTACGCCTTATCGGCCGGTTTTGTATCGGGCATTTTCAATTAACACTGTATCGGATTCTTCGTCATATTTGTAACGGATAACCGTACCAGTATCTGTGGAAACTAGCCATAATTTGGTATTTCGTGTAAAATCTTGGAAGATGCATGATGGAAGCTTTTGCTGTTGTTTTTACTTCATTTGATCTGTATGAGCCTTCATCTTACATGGGGCAACATAGTGTAATACTGGAATGAAATTATGAGCTGTAGCAAGAAATTACACCCGGACAGTAGTCAGTAGATCACTAATCGCAGAAATCTCTGCTTCTTGAATATAAAATATGGTTCTGGGTAAACATATTTTTATCTTGCGTCTTCTTTTGTTTTCTTTCTTTTTTATTCTACTTTTATTGTGTCATAGTGGTTTCATGACTCATAACTTGCTTGATGCTGCTGCTGCTTCATTCACAGGTACAATGCAATGATCCTTGAAACAGTTTCTAACATTACAGATCCCAATGGAGCAGATATTGGTTCTATCAACGACTTTGTTGAGGTCAGAGAGACATCTGTAGTCATGTTACTGCTTTCAATTTATATTTCTATCTGTTTTTGCTGTTTGAGAAAACATATTTTACTATCCATGTGTACTTCTAGTAGATTAGTAGAAAACATGTTGAAACATTTAGAATACACATTTAAACATTCAGATGTGCGCTTTTACTCATATTTCTTAAAAACAGAAATAAAGAATGTTTGCTTGAAATGTATCGCAGCAAAGGCATGAGGTGCCATCTAACTTTAGAAGATTGTTAAGTTCAAATTTGAGAAGGCTTGTGGCGCAGGAAAAACTTGAAAAGGTGCAGCTCCTTTCGCATGAAACTAAGGTTGGTTTCTTTTGAATATTTGAATATGCCTTGTTTTTGTGTCTTGCATGTTTAAAACTTTTACGTCCCTGTAGAGTCAGAAATCTGAAGTGAGCGTCTGGACAAAAAATAAAAAACGAGTTGAGTTTATATGACAGATCCTTGCAGGGATGCTAGATCCTGATGAGTTTATGTTAAATGAATTAAGCCTTAATATGTGCCCCTCAAAATACAAGGTCAGGTTTGCACGAGTCAGAGACTTGGAGACATGACTAAGTTCATCAAAGTCTTGTTTGCTAGAAATGTCCAATTCATAGTGGAAATAGCATCATAATATTAGCATCTGCTAGCAGATACAATTTTTACCTCGCCAAATAGTGGAAATAACATCTTTCTTCTCTCTTTTCTAGCTTAAGTTCAATTTGATTCTTCGTGTATGCGTTATGGATTCACTTGCACCATCTTCATTGTTTTAGCGAGGTGGGGGATGTTATTGCAACAACATGTTTGACTAACTTCTGATTCAGTAAATTTCAAGTAAATGAGTTTGGGAAATAGCTACAGATGACTATATGAACAGATCAATTCTGAGCTTTTCCAGCAAACATTTTAACCATTACTTCATTTTCTTGGGAATATTATTGAAGTAAAAGACCAAAATGTAACGACAAGAATAGAAGGTTAACCTGGACTTTTTTTCTAATCTGATCTTTCTTCTTTTGTGCAGGTCCAAACTTACTACAAGATCAAGAAGGACGAAACATTTGGAACAAAAGCACAGACCCCAAAACCATCACAGGTTTGCTGGCTTCACATTGTTAATGGCCTAAAACACTGCTGATGCTGTAAACAGGTCATTTCTAGCAAATGAGGCAGTCAAGGAAGCAGAGAGGGTAGAAGGGATGGCCGAACAGTCTGCATGTATGAAACAATTTTTTGAAGATATATTGGAGCAATGTAAGATACTAGTGTAGCACAGAACAAGGGTAACAGGGATAGGTTTAAGTTTCGTCAGAAACTTAATAGAAAACTGATTCTAGGATCAATATTCTAAGACAAAAGATTGATAAACAAACTTGATAATAAGATGTGTCTTGTAAACAAGAGTTCCAGCCTTTATATAGACTTACATGAACTGAATAAAGGAAAAAGTTTGACAAAAACTAGAAAAGGAAATGCTTGCGAAGCAAACTAACTTAAACTGACGTAAGGGATCAACAGTCATAGTTGAACCAATGTAAGGGATCAATAGTCATGGTTGATCCAAAAGCATGAGGTCAACTGTTACAGTTGATATAGAAGAAAAGGATCAACAATCATTGTTGATACAGGGAAAGATATACTACATCAGTCCCCCCTTCTTGAAAGAAACTCGCCCTCGAGTTAAAGTATAGAAAGAACTTCATTCTCTCCATGGAAGTTGAATATTTCTTGCACATTGAAGATATTAGAGATGTTCTTTCTTCAAAATCTTGAATGGTCCATATTTCTTCATCTTGGTCTTGTTATAAGTACCAGTGTGAAATCTTTCTTTTCTGAGATGAATCATAACCAATTCTCCTTCACCAAAAGTTATAAGTCTTCTATGCTGATTAGAATCATCTTTGTACTTGTTGTTAGAATCTACAAGCTTTGACTGTACCTCTTGATGTATGAGTGAAGCTTTCTCAACAAAGTTATCTGCCTTAGCATTTGATTTACGCAGCTTGGGAAGTACCACCGAATCTAAAATATGATTAGGAACTTTAGAATAAACAATTTGAAAAGGTGTCTTACCTGTAGATCGATTAACTGAAGTGTTATAAGCAAATTCCATATGTGGAAGGAGATTATCCCATTGCTTCTCTTTTCCTCCAATAACCTTGGCTCTAATCAGATTTCCTAAAGATCGATTGACCACTTCAGTTTTTCCATCTGTTTGAGGGTGAACAGTTGTACTATATTGAAGTTTAGTACCCAAACGCATCCATAAAGACTTCCAAAAGTAGCTCAAAAATTTAGCGCCTCGATCAGAAGTAATTGTTTTGGGAATTCCATGCAAACGTACTACTTCTTTGAAAAATAAATAAGCAACATTGGATGCATCAGTTGTTTTCTTGCATGCTATGAAGTGAGCCATCTTTGAGTAACAATCAACAACTACCATAATAGAATCATTCCCCCTCACAGTACGTGGTAAACCAAGCACGAAATCCATGCTAATATCCACCCAAGGAGCTTCAGGAATTGGTAGAGGAGTATACAAGACAATGTTTTGAATATTACCTTTAGACTCTTGACAAACCATGCATTTTTGTACGTACTTTTGAACGTCTCTTTTAATAGAAGGCCAAAAATAGCGTTCTTGAACCAAAGCTATTGTTTTATCACGTCCAAAATGTCCACCAAGGCCACTGCCATGTAATTCATTGATGAGATGAAGACGTAAAGAACATTGTGGAATACATAAACAATTTCCTTTAAAGAGAAACCCTTATTGAATGAGAAAATCATCAACACTTCCTGTTGAAGAACCACACTTGTCCCAAAGTTGCTTAAATTCTTTGTCTTCACTATATAAATCTTTTAATAAATCAAAGGCTAAACTCTCATGTTTAAGAGTAACCAGAAGATGAGATCTCCTACTCAAAGCATCAACAACTTGATTAAGTTTCCCACTTTGATGTTTAATGGAAAAAGTATATTGGTTAATAGTAGATAACCATCTATCATGCATCCTATTGACCTTTGCTGAAGTTTTCAAAAACTTGAGAGCTTGATTATCAGTATTGACAACAAATTCACTGTGAATAAGATAAGGATGCCAATTCTTAAGAGCTTGAACAAGAGAAATTAATTCCAACTCATAAGTAGACCACTTCTTCCTTGTATCTGAATTCTTTTCACTATAGTATGCAAATGGATGTCCTTCCTGAGATAACACAGCACCAATGCCAACAACAGAAGCATCACAATGAATCTCAAAAGGTTTATCAAAATTTGGCATGGCAAGAATAGGTGCACTGCACAATTTTTCCTTAAGAAGATTAAAGCTCTTATCTGCTTCCTCAGTCCACTGAAAAGTATCACACTTCAAACAATCTGTCAAACCAGCTGCAACGATACTAAAGTTTCTCACAAATCTTCTATAGAAAGAAGCTAACCCATGAAAAATTCTTACTTCACGAATAGATGTTGGAGTAGCCAAACCACAATTGCCTTAACTTTAGAATCATCCACATAAATACCAGTATCCGACACAACATATCCCAAGAAAGTGACCTTGTTTGTAAAGAAAGTGCACTTCTTTAGATTCACATACAAAACATTGTCCTGCAGTGCCTGAAAGACTTGAGATAAATGTGAAATATGCTCTTCTTCATTGTTGCTAAAAATCAGTATGTCATCAAAATATACAATGACAAATTTCCAAGAAAAGGTTGCAGAACTTGATTCATGAGGCGCATAAAAGTACTAGAAGCATTAGATAATCCAAAAGGCATGACTAACCACTCATATAAACCTTCTTTTGTTTTGAAAGTTGTTTTCCATTCATCACCTTCTCGAATACGTATTTGATGATACCCACTACGTAAATCAAGCTTTGTAAACACTTTAGCACCCGAAAGCATATCTATCATGTCATCAATTCTTGGTATGGGAAACCTATATGGTATAGTAACTCTGTTTAATGCTCTACAGTCTATACACATACGATGTCCACCATCCTTTTTGTCTACTAAAAAGGCTGGACTAGCACAAGGACTTTTGCTAAGTCTTATCAAACCTTTTTGTAACAAATAATCAACCTGACCTTGTAAAATCTCATGTTCTTTAGGATTTAACTTATAATGAGGTTGATTAGGAATAGAAGTTCCAGGTATAAAGTCTATCTGATGTTGTAGATCTCTTAATGGAGGAAAAACATTGGGTAATTCAGTAGGAAATAAGTCACTGAAAGAAGATAATAAAGGTTGTACCTTGTCTGGAATTTCCACCATTGGTTTATCAGCTTCATGAGAACTCAAAGAATGATTTGGTTGTAAAGAATGAACAATGGTAGCAACTAGTGCATTTGTCTTCTTATCTGATGGTTCCTTGACTGAATTAGAAGATTGTAAAGGCCATAGAACTTTAGTAAACCCTTCATGAACAAAGGTATACGTATTCTCATAGTAGTTATGAACATCACGAATATCATACTGTCATGGTCTTCCCAATAATAAACTTGCTGCAGTCATGTTAATAACATCACACAAAACATAATCTGAATACCCAGGGAAATAAAACTTCACCGAACATTGATGATTAATTTTCTGAGTGGAAGAGATGTTTATCCATCCAACTGAATACGGTTTTGGATGAAGAGTAACAGGTAAACCAAGTTTCTCAACTAACTTTGCAGAAACATAGTTTTCTGTACTTTCCTGTCAATGATCATAGTGCAAAGCTTCTCTTCAATGAAACAATGAGATATGAAAATATTATGTCTCTGAGTAGGACATAGTTCAGTGATTAAAACTGGACGAATCATCCCAAGGAAATCTGCATCATAAGTCTCATGTTCTTGAAGATAAAATAATTCATCATCTCCTAATGATTCTTCTTCTTGTGTTTCGTCTGAAGTTTCATTAATTTAAGCATGGAATTTGCGACAATCACTAGAAGAATGGCCAGTTTGGTTGCACTTGTTACATTTATCTCCTCGAAATTTTGAATAAGGGTTAGAGGTTTTAGATAATGGTGGAAAATCTTGTTGAAACTGATTACCTTTAGTATTGCGAACAAAATTTTGTTGTGGAGGAGGCTGAGGTGGCTTAGCAGATGAGATATGCATTGTAGGAGCAGGTTCTGAAGGAACAGAAGTAGGTTGTTGTTGCTGATATGGTTGGTTTGCACTTCTGTCATGTGGATCAATAAAGACAGTTGATCCCTGTGAGGATGGATCAACAACGACTGTTGATCCCTTTTCAGCTTGGTAATCATAAGAATAATTATATGGTCTGGTAGTTTTAGAAAAGTGTTGATAACGAGCTTGACGTGGAGTTACTTGTCTAGAGGTACTGAGTACACGCCTTTCAACTCTAATAGCTTGTTGGATGGCTTCAACCATTGTAAACACGGACTGCGTCAGTCCCTGTTGAATTAAATTATTCAAACCAGCTATAAAACGTGCAACTAATTGCTCTTCAGTTTCATTCAATTGGTCACGAGCAACTAAAGCATAGAACTCAGCAACGTATTCTTCAACTAATCTGGCCCCTTGTCGACAGTTCTGAAGCTTAATAAAAAGTTGTTGCATATAATCTCTAGGTAAGAATTTATCTCTTAATAATTGTCTCATTCTTTGCCATGTACGTATAGGAGGTTTATGATCATTGCGTCGATCTTCACCGAGTTTTTCCCACCAAGCTGCAGCTCCACCTTTTAATTTATAAGCTACCAGTTTAACTTGAGAAGATTCAGGAACTTCCATGAAAGTGAAAAAGGAATCGACTTCATAAAACCAATCCAGCAAGTCTTCAATATGTAAACCACCATGAAAACTAGGTATATCAACCTTCAACTTATATTCTGGTAAAGTTCCATAAGTATTTATACCAGATTTTAATCGTTTTTCATCAACCCATTGTTTCTCTTTGAGTTCTTCAGCTTTGTCATCTTCATCATAGTTGAGGGGTATGGTAATCTTTTTTTTGTTAACATAACCTTCCAAGGGTTCCCTGTGGTAAAGGGTATGGGAAACATTCTCAGGAATATTATCATTCTGAGTAAAAGAAGGTTTATCTTTTTGTGTTTCATCTTCTTCTTTTTCGCCAGATCTTTGGTCCCCTTCTAAATCATCGGTTAATTTAGGCATCACCAAGTCACCAAAACCAGCATGTGTTCCATAATTTGTCTAAAAAATCTCCATGCACAACAAGTGCAGATTTTAGAGAATTTGTAGCTGAATCAAGCTTGGTATCAAACTTGGTCTCTAAGGAACTAAAAGACGTTTCAATTTTGTTGCAAAGCTTGGTTTCAAGTGCTGCGCTGAGCTTGGTTTCAAGTGTTGTGACAATGGCATCAATTTCAGTTGGTGTTAACTTGTCTCCCATTGTAACGAAAGGTAGGTGGGTGAAAAATTAGGGTTTTGAATTGTTGCCGAAAGGATCTGTTTCTAGATAAAAATCTAAAAACTCTGTATCTGATACCAACTAGTGTAGCACAGAACAGGGGTAACAGAGATAGGTTTAAGTTTCGTCAGAAACTTAATAGAAAACTGATTCTAGGATCAAGATTCTAAGACAAAAGATTGATAAACAAACTTGATAATAATATTGATAATAAGATGTGTCTTGTAAACAAGAGTTCCAGTCTTTATATAGACTTACATGAACTGAATAAAGGAAAGAGTTTGACGAAAACTAGAAAAGGAAATACTTGCGAAGCAAACTAACTTAAACTGACGTAAGGGATCAACAGTCATAGTTGATCCAACGTAAGGGATCAACATTCATAGTTGATCCAAAAGCATAAGGTCAACTGTTACAGTTGATACAGAAGAAAAGAATCAACAATCATTGTTGATACAGAGAAAGATGTACTACATCAGATATAGACCAGTCTGCCCATCTCCCTCATTTCCTTCCTGTTTTTTGAATCTGAGTATTCATTTCCGTTTCTTATTACAGGCGAACGTGGTGAACCTGTGATCATGGCTTTTTGAGATATGGACCAAAATTTCTGCGGAAGGAAGGATTTGGGTTTGTGACATCTGAACGAGTCTCTTTTTTTTCTTAATAGAACGTAGTGGATAGAATTTAACTGCTTTGTAGACGGGTAGACTATATCAAGGCTTGTTATGTGAAAAATTAGTCAGAAAACTAGTTCCCAAGGTGGATATTTCACCATGCTTTGAATGCAATTTACACTGTATGACATTTCAGTAAATGAAAAAGCAACGTGGATGGAGATGAGTTCCATCTACTGTGCTTACTAAATTTTATGCTTTGAATGCGTTTTAAAGTAGTCGGACACGGATAATTTTATACCAGATGTTTGTAAGCATTTTCCACTGCCTTTGGTAATGAAAATGGACATAGATTTGACAATTACTTGGAGGGACTAACTTTGTCAATGCTCTCTTGTACTTGTTGCCTGACCTGGTCTGGTATCTTTTAATCGGAGAAATCTTATTCAACATCCATCTTCGATCAATTGCACTTAAAACATCTCAAATGATGTTGATTCGGCTTCCTATTTTATTCAATAGGGGTTAAGAAACAATTTTCTTACACTGAGTATGATGAGAATTTAAACAGCTTTAATAGAACATCAAGGATCAACTTAACAAGGTTCCCGACACATATTTTCCTTTTGAGGTGGGCCCACATTTACTATTTTTCATATCTTTTACTGACAATTTTGTTACACCATCATTTACATTTATTAATTTCTCTTTTACAATTACTGCTACGACTAACACACTCAAATCTGATTAGATTCAAGTTAATATCTGTTTTTCTCTCTTTTTACCAACCACTCCAAAGCTGGAAATTAAAATACCACAACCTACGTTACCAACCCTCACAAAAGTAGGGATGGCAATGGGGCGGGTATGGGGCGGGGACCTTGAATCCCATCCCCTACCCCGTTCAAAAAAACAAAACCCATCCTCTACCCGTTCCCCATAAGAATTGAGCGGGGACGGGTATGGGGAATCCCCGTGGGGGATGGATTTCCCATGGGTTATCATAATATTACAATAAATATTTAAAATTTTGTAAATAATAGTAATTTAAAAATAATTATAATGATTCAAACAATGATATCAACCTAAGCAGTGCATTTTGAAATTTTAAGTTTATAATAACCAATTAAAACCGAAAAATAAATGAAACAATTGGTCCACTATTAAATACTATGGTTCCTTTTACTTCTTAGTTCCTCATTATTAACCACCTTCCTCCATGTTAATCATCTCATCATGATCTTCTTCGTTATCTTCCAAAAAAAATCCTCGATCTGATACAATAGGTTCTGGTATGGGGTGGGACCTTAAATCCCATCCCCACCCATCCCGCATCACTATTTTCGGGGATTCCTCGTAACCCGTTCCCGTTTATACGGGTAAAATCCTAACCCGTAGGAGCGGCCCCACGGTGATGGATTTGGGTGGGACAAATTGCCATCCCTGCACAAGAGTCAAATACAACTTTCACCTGCCTTATCGTTAGTTTTGTATACCAAAAGCAAGTTAAAAACTAGAGACCAACAAGTCGCTTTGGCCGAGTGGTTAAGGCCTGTGCCTGCTAAGTGCATGGGTTTCCCGTGAGAGTTCGAACCCCATGCATTATTTTTTGTTTTTCTCAACAATTTTTTTTTTGTTTTTGTAATTTTCTCACCCAGAAAAAGATCCTGACATGATATTATTATCAGGTATACGTGAGTATGAGAGCAGATCGAGAGATGAAAGAAAGACAGGAAACATGTCTACGCCTAAGGACAGTCCGATGTCATCGAGAAGTCAAGATCAGTAAACCCACAATCTCGGTACGATCGGATTCATGGGACAAAATGTGGCATCTTTGCTGCGAATTTGGCACTCGGGCATAATGCTCGAGCTTGGACAACAGTCGGGTGAAGAGATCACATTAGATATCTGATATTTTGACTCGTTTGCCAGCTGAGTCGGTGGTGCTTGATTGCAAATCAGTATGCAGAAATTGGAGATATCTTGTTTCTAATCATCCATCATTCTCGAAGATGCACTTACATCATCAGCTTAATCAACCTGATTCGGGTAAGTTGGGTTTTATTGTTTCGACTCATAGTATGATAATTTTTACTATTTTGAATATAACGATCAGTCAACAACAGCCATTGAAAGAGTTACAAGATTCAATTTCACCCTTCCGTTTACGAATTATTGGATTGTTGGTTCTTGTAATGGTATAATCTGTCTTGCTGGAGACCATGGAGATATTGTTTGTATTTGTAACCCCATGACTAGAGAATATGATGTGCTTCAAATCAAGAATGATTTTGGTATGTTTTGCTCGTTCGGATTTGGTTTCGTTTCATCCACCAATGAATATAAAGTTGTAAGAATATATTATCGGATGACTGAGTTTGAACAAGTCCACATATACACTCTAGGCAGTGTCAATGGATGGAGAAACCTTGGAAACTTTGATCCTGATTTCAGCCCGTATCCTTGGAAACAAGGCATTTTTGGCCAATGGAGCACTTTATTGGCTGAATGAAGAATTAGAATTGATTACTACTTTCGATTTGTCCCAGGAGAAGTTCATCTTTCACTGCCTCCTTTGCCTTTGCCACCAGACGGTTGTTGCGATCTAAACATAATATGGGTTTTGGATGGGTTTTTGTTCTTTTCTACGTATCTAGATGACCAAGAAGAAGACATGTGTTATGAGGTATGGTTATTAAAAAAGAAGAATGATGATCATGAAATGAAAGAGCAGCCAGAGGAATATCAACCAATGGTCTGGAGTAGAGAGTTTAAGATTAATTGACTCAGGTGAATTATTGGCCGTTATGAAGACTAAGGGTGTTTTAACTTACAATGATAACTATCTCAGCATCTACGGTACAAAGGCATCAACCTCAAAAAGTCTTGTGGATTTTAAGAAACAGATTTCTGAAGTACTTCCTCACAGGAACACCTTAGTTTCTTTGAAAGAATTAGGGGAAGAAGATACCAAGATTATGGCGTCGATCGAAATTGAGGAAATAGAAAGCCATGTTCAGCCTTCAGTTATCGGAGGATGAGATCCCTGCATACATACTTATCAACTTGTCAGGTAATTAATCTTCCTAGAGTTTCATTTTGAAATTGGATAAAGTAGCATTTGTTACATTTTTGTGAACCTAATTTCTGTTGACATTTTCTTAGTGAGCAATATATATCAAAACTACTGTTATTTGTCTTTAAATCATGTATCCAGCTTTATGGAAGTGCTTTTTAGTTACGTTCTTGTTTTTGTTAACTCCGCGTGTTATTACCGACTTACTTATTTTGGCGGGAGAATGTGATGTTACTTTAGTGACTTTTTTCGTTTATCAGGGTCGAATTAAGCAAATGCAGGCACAATTGTGGAAAGTGAGGGCTTTCTTAGTAGTATGAGGGAACGTATTTTTTTCTTACTTCTTACCATTATCTGGTACAGAATCTTAGGGATGCAAATTTATTGTTTTTTTTTGTCTAGTGTTTTGATACTGCATGGTATAGCGTTTGAGTCAACCAGTGTTGCCCGCTAGCATGATTGTGACGCTGTAAGCTCTCAGATGAAAAAGGTTTTGAAGTTCTCTTAAGAGACACACGATAAAAGCCTTTCACCATTATGAACAAAGCAACCCCATCCTGCATTCTCACCAGATTCATGATTCTCAACTTCTCTAACATTATTACATCACTAAAGTTTGTTTTCATTCATCTGTAAAATTTCACAATAACATTAGAATGAACTTGGCAAAGTTCTTTCGATGAGTAAAGGTACCTTGCATACTACTACTACCGGGATTTAATACAATGATTTCGTTTGCAGGATTTAACAAAGGTACCTATACACTTCATGCCTACTTCTACAGTTAGAACTTCGATCCCAAGTTGCACCATTAATTAACCACCACTTAGCTCAGTTGCAGTTCTTCCAAATATACTAGCTTAGCTTATCTTATCAGCAAATTAGCATATGTGCGAATGAAAATATCAATTGTCATTTAGCGGTTTTACATTTAAAAGCTGCACAGGATTTTATTGCCTATATCAACTGCTTTTTCGTTACCCTAAGTTGTTTTAAGGCTTTTTCCTTTCTTTTTTTTTTTTAACTTGTTTCAAGTTATTGAAACTGGAAACGTTATCTGTAAACTCCCATATGAGTGTTATTAATAGTGATGGGTATGGCACTCGCCAGTTGTATGTTACTTTTTCTTTTTACTTAAGAGATCATTTTTTTGGTTGTTGAACTTTAGGGTAACGAAACAACCGAAATAATTTTAGATGGTCATAGAACAGCAAGTACTGCTACTGAAATATTTGGCTTTTCACCGTAAAAAAAATATTCGGATTCCAGGTTCCCTCTGGTGGCGTCATGCTGGCATAACTACAAGTGACATCATGCTGGCTTCATGCAGGGAGGAGTCGTTGACTTTCACAACGACCACGCATGGTGGCTTTGCGCGTCATGACTGTTTATCAAACTTTCCTCTAGCTTTCTCAAACTTTCGGCCCTTGGAGCGGACGTGTGGTTTGCTGTGGCTGTGAGCTCCGAAGTGCACTAACGGCTTTCTCAATTCGAGCTGATCTTAGCTGTCTCTGTAAACCTCGGAGCAGCAACCTTAAACTGCAGGTACCTCATAAACCCGTGGATCATCAGTAATTGTACTGATAAGTACGGAAATCTTATCACCCTTGTTCTCCATGAATGGAATCAAGCGAGAGAGTGACAACGGTGCCTTGTTAACCTTACTCATAAACAGTCTCTTCAAGATAACTGCATTGAAATTACTCCCAGTCCTCCTCACCAAAAACCTATATTTAGATTGACAAGTGCTAATAAGGTAGATATCATCTGATTTAGGAGCTGTTCTCTTTGTTTTCTCGCTCTTGCCTCCAGCAATTAGATATATACCCATTTTGGACGACAACTTCTCTGAGAGTGAGAAAATCTTAGGGTTTTTTCTTGAAGGAGGCAAAAAAAAAAAAAAAACTTTATTTTGTTTCAAGTTATTAGTCATGCATTTCCCATCTATCTTTTCTTTCCTCGTGTATGAATACATAAATTAATTTTTCTAAACCAGCTCCCTGATCTATTTAAAATCTGCCCTCCCACAGGTCATGGAGGCTTTTTACAAGAAGAAGAAGTCTATCTCAGTTTCTTTACATTTTTGGTTTTTTCTCTCTATTCTATATACTCTTAAGTTTACCGGCCAAAGAAACGCTCTAACCCTCAGATGATATTGAGTTTCGAAATAAGACGGCTGCATGCAATAACAATAATTAGAATTCCTGGTCATCTAGAACTCTATTTCAGAGTTCCTGGTCATCTAGAACTCTATTTGAGATTTTGTACTATATATATATATGTGCCGGGCACAAAATTCAACGTTGAAAACCCCAACTGGAATTAAGCATGACGGCCGAGAAGGTGAAATTTAACGTTCGAGGCAAAATCCTTGAAACAACCACATCAACTCTAGCAGCTGCACGCCGAGATTCAATGTTTGGAGCTATGTTCGATGATGAATGGAAGCTTCAACCAAAAGGAGATGAAAAAGAATACTTCATTGATCGTGACCCAGATTGTTTTTCTGTGCTTCTTAATCTTTTAGGGACGGGTAAGCTTCATGTGCCTTCTAACATACCTGAAAAATTACTCTATATGGAGGCTCATTATTACGGCCTTCTTGATCATGTTAGAACTGCAAAGTGGGGTGAGTTTGATAGTAACAGGTTAAGATTAACGGGTAGCGTTAGTGGTCAGGCTCCTCGTAACTGCAGTGCGATCAGAGCAAGTCCTGATGGAGGTTGTGCTGTTGCTCATGGTGGCGTTGTTCGTGTATATGACTGGATGCTCGAAGAACATCCACCGCTAAATCTTGAATATCAAAGTGTTAATGATATTGGGTGGATGGATTCAGATAATATAGTGATGGCTGTTAGCCAAAACTTGGACAGGCCGGGAGTCGGAGGAATGGGCGTTTTCAGTGCTTTGACAGGGGAACTGAGGCAAAGGTTTCAGTTGAGCGATGGAGAAGATCAGGTCAAAGGCTTCGCTGCTGGAGCTTTATGTTTTAACACTGATAGTAACAAAGTACTTGCTAGTTGTAGAGATATTACAAGTAATCAAGGAATCGGGGTGTGGGATCAAGAAACTGGAAAACAAACTGATTTTTTTGATTTCGGTCTCGGCAGTCGTGAAAAGATTCAATGGTTTAATGGACGTAATTGTTTACTTGTCTACAGTGACATCAATTATAAACGTCGTATCAATCTTTTAGATTTTAGAGACAAAAAAAGTGTGGTTTGGTCCTGGCCTGATGATACTAAAACTTGTCATTCTGATACTCATATTCATGATGCAATTCCGATGGAAGAAGGTAATAGCATATGTGTGGTTGATCCGTATAGAACTTTGGGATTTTTAGATTTGAGAGATACCACAAAAAGCGTCAGATGGAATTTGTATCGTGGGAAAGACACCGCTCAACGTGGTTATTCCAAGTTAACACTGCATGGAGGACAGATTTTTTATTCGGTGGGTGATAGGATATCTGTATATTATTATGATGGTCTTGATCAATGGGTTTTAACATCTAATCTTGAAAGAAGTCAAGGTGGTTCAATTCGGGACTTCTCAATAAGTGGTGATCGGCTTTTTGCTCTTCATAGTGAGAAGAATGTGTTCGACGTGTGGGAGACTCCATCTGCCCTTATTGTTTGATCAACTAGTTTTGCACCCGTGCTACGCACGGGTTTATTCTTCGTTTATGCTTTTATGGACTATTGAAGCTATGTTTTAAAATTAACTCCATGAAGGTGCTAGAATTATCTTCAATAATGGTGTGTTTGATTGGATCTATGTTTCTCGTTGAAAATCTTGGGTGCTTTTTCATAGACTGTCTATTTATTAGCTTCCAACGGAATCAAAATTTACATCCAAATTGTTAAAAACATGATTTTCCAATTGGCTTTTTGTGAATGGATTTTCATCAATTTTCCAATGTTCTTTCTAGTGGTTATTCCTTTTTTGCGTCTGCATTAGTAGTATCTTCACCCACACCTATGTATCGAAATTATTATAACTAGTGTCATGCCCGTGCGTTGCACGGGATCAAGTTTTTTTCTCATGTTTATGACAAAGGGTTTAAGTTGTCATTACCGTAAGTGAAAGTTAAAACTAAACCGAGAAAAAAGATAATCTAAAACAATATTAATCAAAAATAATTTGATTTTGGATTCAATATAAAGAACAATTTATGATCATTGCTAGGTTGCAATCCCGAAACTCTCGGCTACGAAACCAAAAATAGTGAAATAAACAAACAGAAAAACCAAAAACCATAATTATAATAATAATGAATATTTATCAAAATCCTAACATCATATATGTGCCTAACAGCTCCCCGTGTTGTTGTTTTTTTTCCTCGTTGAAGTAATTGCAATTAAAAAGCTCTCGTCTATAAAACCAAAAACATGGATATTAGTCGAACCTTGCAACTCCTTTAAGCATGGATTGCGACAAATGCTTTTCCTGAAATATTAAATAGGAAAGATAAGTAAACAAAGTTACAGCAGATGTCCAGTATCTTTTACTTACTTTCTTTCTCAATTGAGCGCGCTGTTAACAAAATAAGCTGCCATAATAATCTTCTTAGAAATTAATATACTCCTGCATCAACATGTCTTTCATCTTCTTTCGTCGCCACAGAAAAACACTATGAAAGCGTTCTCGGCATTTGCTGATATTTCCAGAAGAAAGTATAAGGAAAAAAAAAGCCAAAGAAGCGCGTTTTTGGAAGTTCAGTTTAAAATGTGCTTCTTACAGTTTCAGAGCTGCAAGGTCATATGCAAGAATGGTATCAGATATCAACTTAAACACAAAAGGAAAGCACCATTTAGAAAAAAATGACGTCTAGAAAGTAAAAAGCGTAACTGACCAAAATCAAAAGCAGAATGACTGTGTTGACTGTGGTGTTTCAACAATGAACCCATTTACATGGACACATCCTTACACCATTATTCATATTCAGAATTTGAGAAATCGAAAGTGACAGCTGTTGATTATACCAACGCAAATAATGGTTATGAAGCGCTTCCAAGGTCATTACTGTATAACGAAAACGGGTATTGAAAGAGAATGGAATCACTGGAGACGGAAAATAAAAGTGAAGAAAATAGAAAAGAGAATAAAATTAGGGTCTTGGATTGGCGAGAAGGTTTTACAGCTCTAGGTCTTGATCACCTACCCCATTTTGTGTGCGGAAGAAAACAGAAAAAATATCGAAACCCACTAATCCTATTGGCCTATATTCTCTCCGGTGGAGTCAGAACCTCTAGAACTCCAGCTTGCATAATTGCCCATCCTTCCTCCGACTAAATCTTCATGAGTATACCGGTGAGTGTAAACAACAACCACAAATAAGAAAAGTAAAGCTTGAAAAAAGTTATGTATTACATGATCATAATGCATTTTTCAAAGATATGATTTTGAATAGAAAACAAACAAAAAAGCACGAAGAGATACAATTATAGGCGCATCTTCAAGGAAATCTTTAGTTGGATACTCTTACCATCACATCCCACTTCTGTACTGGCCCTGAGAATATGGTATCTGCATTTGCGGCACCATCCTTGCCAACATCCTTGAATCAATACCGAAATCAACATTTTATTCAGTCAATGATGTAAGAAATTACCATTATCAACAATACAGAACATAAATTTCTCATATCTTTCAAAAGAAAAACAAAATTACCTTTCCCCGGTGTCGAGATGCTTGACTTTTTTTATAAGCAAAGTCACTACCTTTATTGATATATAAAGTAAGAAAAGGAAATTAGAATGATTCCTGGCTTCCTCATGTTGGATCTATGTTAGATGAAGTTGTGCATAAATGAAAAAGATGAATTTGAAAGTGGCGTATTGCAGCAATAACATACTACGATAACAACCCAAAAGCGTTGAAAGAGAACCTATTGACTCTATTGTTCATGTTTTAGTAAAGTACGCTTGAATATAACAAACTAATCAACATGAAAAACATTCTTCTTTTGAAGTTTAATCTAAATGAGTGTCAATGCACAATTCCAACCTATTGTAAGTGATAGTAGATTCAAAATGCCACAATTTGAGGTAAGAATACCAAACGGCTTCTTTAATTAGGATTAACCAATAAGAGTCTTAACAGAAGTCCTCTTGAGGTCTCCATCTTGGTGTCACCGAATCAATACCAATTTCAACCAAATACTGGTTTTCCGCTCCCAAAAAGTGCCCAAAAATACATGTATAGAAACTAAGAACGGAAGGATAAGTAAACAGGCTTTCACATCAACATTCGTGCAATCATATATCATGAAGCTTTACCTGAACCAACCTAAGAGCACAACAACCAAAACCACAAAATCTAATCCATTCTTAACCATTTTTAACAGATTGTGTTACTCTGGTACATGGCCATATTCATAAACTTACCCTACATATAAAGAAAAGAATAACAGGCCTCCTGTGTTCATCGTTGTACCGAAAAATTCAACAAATATCTTGAACACCTTTAGCTTTGATGTTACCTAAATTTAAGCTTAATGAAAACAATAGTTTGTATATGTTCTAATAAGAAAAATCTAAACGTGCAAGTAGGTCAACTGGAATTTTTATAGTAGAGAAAGGTGACATTTATAGTATATATTGCACCTGATAGTATATATTGCACCTGATATTGATCATGTGTTCATCGTTGTACCGAAAAATTCAACAAATATCTTGAACACCTTTAGCTTTGATGTTACCCAAATTTAAGCTTAATGAAGACAATAGTTTGTATATGTTCTTATAATAAAAATCCAAACGTGCAAGTAGGTCAACTGGAATTGTTATAGTAGAGAAATGTGACATTTATAGTATGTATTGCACCTGATATTGATCCTGTGTTCATCGTTGTACCGAAAAATTCAACAAATATCTTGAACACCTTTAGCTTTGATGTTACCCAAATTTAAGCTTAATGAAGACAATAGTTTGTATATGTTCTAATAAGAAAAATCTAAACGTGCAATTAGGTCAACTGGAATTGTTATATTAGAGAAATGTGACATTTATAGTATATATTGCACCTGATTTTGATCAAACGAAGATCACAGACCTGCACAATTTTGTCTATGAGCTTCTTCTAGTCATGTAGATGAAAAAACCAACACTACAAGAAAACTTGGTTTAAGCGACCAAAATCTTAGCAAGCTCTCAAAATTTTGGTCGCTTTAATAGTTAAGCAACCATGTTTGCAATTACCAAAAACTTTGGCTGCTATTAACATGCTCCTATTAAATCGTAGCTACTAATTAAATTTGTGGGTTGCTCCAGCATTTTTCCCAGTACTACATAGCGAGTGGAATAGTAGGTTAGTAGCTATTTACTTCGAGCTACCATGTATCAGCAATTCAAAATATGTTTGGCTGCTAAAAACCTGTCTCAGCAACTAAGGTATAGCGTCAACCAATTCAGAAAAGGAAAGTGGATGATTCTAATAATGGGAAAGGGAAGCGATCACCAATCTAGTGTTTGATGTTTGATATTCAATTGATTTATACACATTCGTAGTATTCAATCCAAAATTTATATGTTCTACATATTTTCTACGATAATAATTCACTTGTTCATTCCCGTCCATTTCTAATACATTACTTGAAATTCTATCTAATTGAAAACCGAAGGTAATTACCGAGTTTGTTTCCAATCATTACCTAGCTCTTGACTTTCTATTGGCCAGATAAATTTGAAAAATCTGATTCCTATGCTTTAACATGAAATTGATTTAGGTGTTTTATCAAAACCTTGAAAATTTTAAAATTATATTATTAATTCCTTTTTTTCAAAAAATCGGTGGAACTTGGTCAATTTTCCCGATTTACTGTCAGTAGTACCCATCCTCGGTGAATTACTGATGGACATTCAGTTAAAATAATGGTAACTGGATAAACCAATTTATGTAAGATAAATTGAGTAAGGTCGAGCTAATTGGATAACATTGATAGATAAAGGGTGAAATACACAAAGGTCGATGGACATTCAGTTAAAATAATGGATAACTAGATAAACCAATCTATCTAAGAGAAACTGAGTGAGGTCCAACGATATTGGATAAGATTGATGGATAACAAGTTAAAGTAAGTCAAAACGAAGGAAATTTAGTTTATTTGATCGATAACCATATAAACTCATGGAATCTAAGAAAAATTGAGTGAGATCCAGTAATATTGGACAAGATTGATAAATAATGTCTTTAATTAATTAAGGTCGATGAACATTCAATTAAAATGATAGATAATAAATAACCTAATGATTTTTGGGAAAATCTGAGTGAGGCCGATTGACATTGGGTAAGATTGACAAATAAAAAGTGAAATTAAGTGAAGCCACAAAAATTCGGTTTATTTGATAGATAACTATGTGGCGAAATTGACTAAGTGGTAGGCCCGAAGGGGTGTATAAAATTAAGCGCAAGAAAACGGGGGCCTACAGTAATACCGCAAGTGCACGGTCGTCGGTTGTAGCTCGTGCAAGTACGGGTCGATCCACAGAGATCGGGTGTGTTTTGGAAGTGATTTAGCTAATTGGGTTCCTAGATTTGCTTTGGGCTTAGAAGCCTTTTGGCTTAAATTGGGCTTGAGTACTAATGGGTTTGTTCACAATAAAATGAACTGAGCTTGGGCTCAGTTAGTCTTTGAAATGCAAATGGGCTTAGGCCTTAAACTTAGGCTTTTGATTAAGCCTGAATTGGATTGGGCCTTAATAATGAACTTGGGCTTTGGTTTTGGTCTTCTGATGAGCCCAAGTTGTGCTCTGGGCTTTTGGTTTTAGAAACTGGGCTTGGTTACTGAGGACTGGGTCTTAGGCTTCACTGAAGTGAATTGGGCTCAGTTGGATTGGCCTTTGCTTGGCTGCAGGAGCAGCAAGTTCTGCACAGTAGCTGCAGGAGAAGAAGTGGCAGCAGCTTGGCAGCAGGCTTGGCAGCAACAACAGCAGCAGCAGCTTGGCAGAAGCCTTGGCAGATGCAAAGAAGCAGCAGGAACCAGTAGCAGCAGTAGGGCAGCTGCACAGCAGGTAGTAGCAGCAGCAGGAGCAAGAGCTGCACAGCAAGGCCAAAAGCAACAGCAAAAGGAGAAGTGCTGCAGGGCAAGTGCAACAGCAACAGCAGCACAAGGAGTGGTAAACAGTGGCTCTAGGCCAAATTGGAAGCAAACCAGAGAAGCAACAGAGTTGCAGGGCAGGGAAGAAACAACAAGGCAAAAGCAATGGAAGAACTAAACAGCAAAAACAAAACAAGAATGAACCAAGGCCTAAGGCCAAGGGCAGGGTTGTGGTGAAGCTAACAGAACAAACATAGAAAAGAAATTGTGGATGGGAAGTGCAGGGAGATGGATGAGAGTTTCCTTTACCTAGCCAGTTCACCTAGGTTAAGTTCTTGTCAAATATCTAGTTAACCAACCTTACAGCCTTAGCTAACCCTTAGTATTGGCTGTCTGTTTAAGGCACAACCAATCACAGACTAACTAGGCAGTGGTTTACTAACTAATGTAGCTAATTAATTCCTTAGAGCCACCACTGACCCCTAGCATTAGTGGTCTTCTTACAGCACCACTAATCACAAATCAGTTGGGCACTTAGGAGTCTAACTAGCCTAAGCTATTTTAAGCTCAGCAAAAACCATCCTAATAGCTAACCATCATGGTTCAGTTGTTCTCTCACCCTAGTGGGGAATTAGAACATGTTGCAGTTAAGAGTCCTCATGGTTGTCAAGCATCAAAACTCAGAATAAGAACATGTGAGTTAAACAGGGGACTTACAAGCTCATGTGTAGAAACAAACACACAAACTAATTAAGACAAACATAACATGGATAATACAATCACACACAGAACACAACAGGATATAGCATAACATAACAAACATAACAGGAGCATAACAATTAACAGGAAACAATATTAAGCAGAACACATTATCATTTAACAGGACATGAAAGTCCTGGATGTTGGCTACTCCAAGCATGTCTTACAAAAACACCCACAATTCCCTTTTATACCCAATACATCAAATTAGGGTTATCACCCATTTTCCCAAAATGCCACAATATAACAGTACAATTAGGTTTACTGATTATCTAATGTCATGGGTCTAATTTGAGCCCATTCCCCTACTCTAATTCTCTCCTGGTACGGTTCCAACATGAATTAGGGTTTCTAGAAAAAAACCCCAAATTACAGAGAAATTAGGAATTGAAATTGAACTCACCTAACATGTGATTTGACGAGTCTTCTTTCGACCCATTCTTCTCCTCAGTCTCCTGCTCCATTCCCATGCTTCAATTACGTCTTTCCAACTCGTCCTATTTTATTGATTTCTTCCCTAGGTTTTTAGAGAGAAATTAGGGGAGAAAACTATATAATAGGAGGCTAGAACAAAGGGGGTAATGATGGTGGAGGATAGGGGTGATGAAGCGGCAGTGGCAGAGGTGGTGTTCTGGTGGTGGCAGGACATGGTGTCTCTGCAGAGGGGGTGAGGTCGATGGAGAGGAAGGAGGAGATGTTTGGTTGAGGTTAAATGATTCGGTTGCTAGGGTGTTAGGCGGGCGTATCGAGTCTTGATGTTCTGTGACTCTGAGCTGCGAGATGCGAAGATGGTAGGTAGATCGGACGGTGATGCGGAGGCAAGCGAGGAGCGACCGTCGGATGAATGGATACAACGAAACGAACGGTACTTGATGGAGTTAGGTACTGTAGTGTAAGGCGGAGATATCAATCTTCGATGAACAGCAAGGAAGCGACCGTTGGATTCAACTACCATCTAATCTGAAGGCTTGGAATTTCATCGCTGTGGTGCTTGGCAGAGACTTCAGATTTTGATGATCTATGAAGGAGCGACCGTCGGATGCTCCTGAGAACCGATCTGATGGCTGAGAACGGAGGCGCTTTTGTGTGTAGAAAATGAGGTTGTGCGCACCATTCTTCGCGGCTTCCTTGCGTAATTTCTCCCGGCTTTTCACTACTTTTCTGCTCTTTTCGCTTCGCGACTCATCCGAACTTTATTTATTACCTAAAAATGCAAAATTAATTAATAAAAATATTTATTCTTGAAAACAATGAAAATACAGAATATGGGATAAAATGTAGAATTAATGCCCAAAAGATGAGTTAAAATGCCAACAAAAAGGGATAAATATATACAATATTTGGCACTCATCAAATACCCCCAAACCTGAATTTTACTTGTCCTCAAGTAAAACAAAACTAAGGAAATCCTAACTATACCACTGTCGCTGGTCTCTCGAATGAATTTAGCGTATGCACTAAGCCTTTTAAACCACTAAGTGTCCCTAGTGGACGAGTTGAAGTCTCGTGAAGGTTTGCTTAGAACGTACCTACAAAGTTCTAGGTCAAAATATAAGCTCAGATTCCATCAAATGTGACATGTGCAAAACAGTTTAAGCTCACAACAAAATGGAGATGTCAATCTAGCTATCGAAGGCACAATCCTAGCACTGATAACAAAAAAAAGACATGTGATAAGAGTGTAAAGTGTATCTACACATGTGTAAGTTATGACTACTAATCACCAAGAGATAGTTTCTCAGGCTAAGAACTGAGGTCGAAATCTAGCTAGCTGTCCGGACTTTACGAGAATTGTGAATGAGTTGGAGGTATTTCACAATTACTCGCGTTGTACATCAATGGCATACACCCTCCTTGCTTATTACAATGAAACAACAAAATGACTCTTTACATGACTCTTATTTACATTGACTATTCTCTTTTTATTTTTGGAACAAGAGATGATGGAATTGATAAATACTTGATTTTTTTGGAAACACTTTTGATACATGTACAAAAGGAAACAAAAGATTACATGACACTTTGCAAGAGGTAGCCCTTTTTGATGCACCCAGTTAAATTCGATGGTTGTCTTTCTTAATGTAACCTCCACCTTCTATCCCAACCAACCAAAGAACAAGCTAGTCAAGTTTCGTTCAGTATTCTAAAGTGATTGGCAATCGTGACTTCCTATCAAACACCTTGAAGATCGAGGCTATACATGTATTGGTAGATCGTGCGCGTGCAAATTTCTTATCACTATGTGAATTGTGCTAGAATCAGGGTGCCTAAATATCTAGACTAAGACTCCTAATAATTACATATTTGCACAAGAGTCAACATTTCAAGGTAAATGAGCTCCATTTTTATGTTTTGTTTTTTTCAATTTTTAAATTTTTTATTTTGATTTTTCAATTTTTTTTGGAATTTTTCAATTTTTTCAAAAAGATGGAGTTTTGTTTTCAATTATGGCATATTATCGTGGTATCTACTCTATACCCCCAAACCTAAACTAAACATTGTCCTGAATGTTTAAAAATATGGAAAGAATTAAAATGCAACATATGGAAAGGGACATGCTGAGTAGAGTAAAAGGAGAGAGAATACCCGATTTCGGCGAAAGCAGAATTAAAACTCCGTTATCCAAGGCAAAACTCCAACATATTCAGAGTCACAATGGATGAGCACAAAATATATACAAAAGGAAATTGAACTAACACATTATCTACAAGAAAATTTGGTTTTTAATGGGATTGGACTTTTTGGGAAAAATTTGGTTTTGTCGGGAGACATTTGGTTTTGATGGGAAAAAGAAAAATTTTGGTTTTTAGGGAAACATTTGGAAAACTTTGGTTTTTATGGGAGAAATTTTTGATTTTTGAATGGGAGAGAAAATATTTATTTAAGAAAATAAATTTGTTTTCTTTTTTTCTTTTTTTTTTTGAATTTGGGAGCAAGCCCACTGTTGGTCCTCTAATGGAATGGGAGGAAGGCTGCGGCCCACGAAACACTAAGTTTTAATTTTGAAAGTTTAATTTGGCCCAGTTGGTTAAGGCCCGACGTTTGTTTTAAAACTTTGGTTTTGAGGTCCACTCTTGAGTGGAAACAAGCCCACAATCGGTTACAAGCTCAGCTGGGTTTAAACCCAGAGTCCAAAATACAAGTCCAATGAAAGAATTTAAACAAGCCCACAAATTAAACAAACAAGCCCACAAATAAATTATTACAAACCCAACAGAAAATAAGAGAAGCCCAAAAATTGGCTTTAATATTACATGCCCACAATTAAAAAATTGGAAGCCCACAGGTTGGGTTCTCTCAATGGAATGGGTTTAGGCTTACCTTTTTAGCACAGCCCAGCTGCTCTGATATTGTTGCAAAAACCCAGTTGGGTTTTGGTTCTTTTCCTTGGTGGCGTCCCAGCAGAGGAAAAACAGGTTCAGAACGGCAGGTCCAACAACAAATGAAATGAAGCAGATGCAGATGCAAATGCTATGCAATGAAATACAAAATAGCTACGAAAAACACAGATAAAACACAGCACCAATCCCCGGCAACGGCGCCAAAAACTTGTTAGGCTTCTAAAAGATATTATATTTAAATGCAAAACATTCCCCGGCAACGGCGCCAAAAACTTGGTAGACCTCAAAGATATTATATTTAAATGCAAAATGGTCCCCGGCAGCGGCGCCAAAAACTTGGTAGGCCCGAAGGGGTGTATAAAATTAAGCGCAAGAAAACGGGGGCCTACAGTAATACCGCAAGTGCACGGTCGTCGGTTGTAGCTCGTGCAAGTACGGGTCGATCCACAGAGATCGGGTGTGTTTTGGAAGTGATTTAGCTAATTGGGTTCCTAGATTTGCTTTGGGCTTAGAAGCCTTTTGGCTTAAATTGGGCTTGAGTACTAATGGGTTTGTTCACAATAAAATGAACTGAGCTTGGGCTCAGTTAGTCTTTGAAATGCAAATGGGCTTAGGCCTTAAACTTAGGCTTTTGATTAAGCCTGAATTGGATTGGGCCTTAATAATGAACTTGGGCTTTGGTTTTGGTCTTCTGATGAGCCCAAGTTGTGCTCTGGGATTTTGGTTTTAGAAACTGGGCTTGGTTACTGAGGACTGGGCCTTAGGCTTCACTGAAGTGAATTGGGCTCAGTTGGATTGGCCTTTGCTTGGCTGCAGGAGCAGCAAGTCTGCACAGCAGCTGCAGGAGAAGAAGTGGCAGCAGCTTGGCAGCAGGCTTGGCAGAGGCAAAGAAGCAGCAGGCACCAGTAGCAGCAGTAGGGCAGCTGCACAGCAGGTAGTAGCAGCAGCAGGAGCAAGAGCTGCACAGCAAGGCCAACAGCAACAGCAAAAGGAGAAGTGCTGCAGGGCAAGTGCAACAGCAACAGCAGCACAAGGAGTGGTAAACAGTGGCTCTAGGCCAAATTGGAAGCAAACCAGAGAAGCAACAGAGTTGCAGGGCAGGGAAGAAACAACAAGGCAAAAGCAATGGAAGAACTAAACAGCAAAAACAAAACAAAAGCAAAACAAAACAAGAATGAACCAAGGCTTAAGGCCAAGGGCAGGGTTGTGGTGAAGCTAACAGAACAAACATAGAAAAGAAATTGTGGATGGGAAGTGCAGGGAGATGGATGAGAGTTTCCTTTACCTAGCCAGTTCACCTAGGTTAAGTTCTTGTCAAATATCTAGTTAACCAACCTTACAGCCTTAGCTAACCCCTAGTATTGGCTGTCTGTTTAAGGCACAACCAATCACAGACTAACTAGGCAGTGGTTTACTAACTAATGTAGCTAATTAATTCCTTAGAGCCACCACTGACCCCTAGCATTAGTGGTCTTCTTACAGCACCACTAATCACAAATCAGTTGGGCACTTAGGAGTCTAACTAGCCTAAGCTATTTTAAGCTCAGCAAAAACCATCCTAATAGCTAACCATCATGGTTCAGTTGTTCTCTCACCCTAGTGGGGAATTAGAACATGTTGCAGTTAAGAGTCCTCATGGTTGTCAAGCATCAAAACTCAGAATAAGAACATGTGAGTTAAACAGGGGACTTACAAGCTCATGTGTAGAAACAAACACACAAACTAATTAAGACAAACATAACATGGATAATACAATCACACACAGAACACAACAGGATATATCATAACATAACAAACATAACAGGAGCATAACAATTAACAGGAAACAATATTAAGCAGAACACATTATCATTTAACAGGACATGAAAGTCCTGGATGTTGGCTACTCCAAGCATGTCTTACAAAAACACCCACAATTCCCTTTTATACCCAATACATCAAATTAGGGTTATCACCCATTTTCCCAAAATGCCACAATATAACAGTACAATTAGGTTTACTGCTTATCTAATGTCATGGGTCTAATTTGAGCCCATTCCCCTACTCTAATTCTCTCCTGGTACGGTTCCAACATGAATTAGGGTTTCTAGAAAAAAACCCCAAATTACAGAGAAATTAGGAATTGAAATTGAACTCACCTAACATGTGATTTGACGAGTCTTCTTTCGACCCATTCTTCTCCTCAGTCTCCTGCTCCATTCCCATGCTTCAATTACGTCTTTCCAACTCGTCCTATTTTATTGATTTCTTCCCTAGGTTTTTAGAGAGAAATTAGGGGAGAAAACTATATAATAGGAGGCTAGAACAAAGGGGGTAATGATGGTGGAGGATAGGGGTGATGATGGTGGAAGTGTGGTGGTGAAGCGGCAGTGGCAGAGGTGGTGTTCTGGTGGTGGCAGGACATGGTGTCTCTGCAGAGGGGGTGAGGTCGATGGAGAGGAAGGAGGAGATGTTTGGTTGAGGTTAAATGATTCGGTTGCTAGGGTGTTAGTCGGGCGTATCGAGTCTTGATGTTCTGTGACTCTGAGCTGCGAGATGCGAAGATGGTAGGTAGATCGGACGGTGATGCGGAGGCAAGCGAGGAGCGACCGTCGGATGAATGGATACAACGAAACGAACGGTACTTGATGGAGTTAGGTACTGTAGTGTAAGGCGGAGATATCAATCTTCGATGAACAGCAAGGAAGCGACCGTTGGATTCAACTACCATCTAATCTGAAGGCTTGGAATTTCAGCGCTGTGGTGCTTGGCAGAGACTTCAGATTTTGATGCTCTATGAAGGAGCGACCGTCGGATGCTCCTGAGAACCGATCTGATGGCTGAGAACGGAGGCGCTTTTGTGTGTAGAAAATGAGGTTGTGCGCACCATTCTTCGCGGCTTCCTTGCGTAATTTCTCCCGGCTTTTCACTACTTTTCTGCTCTTTTCGCTTCGCGACTCATCCGAACTTTATTTATTACCTAAAAATGAAAAATTAATTAATAAAAATATTTATTCTTGAAAACAATGAAAATACAGAATATGGGATAAAATGTAGAATTAATGCCCAAAAGATGAGTTAAAATGCCAACAAAAAGGGATAAATATATACAATATTTGGCACTCATCAAATACCCCCAAACCTGAATTTTACTTGTCCTCAAGTAAAACAAAACTAAGGAAATCCTAACTATACCACTGTCGCTGGTCTCTCGAATGCATTTAGTGTATGCACTAAGCCTTTTAAACCACTAAGTGTCCCTAGTGGACGAGTTGAAGTCTCGTGAAGGTTTGCTTAGAACGTACCTACAAAGTTCTAGGTCAAAATATAAGCTCATATTCCATCAAATGTGACATGTGCAAGACAGTTTAAGCTCACAGCAAAATGGAGATGTCAATCTAGCTATCTAAGGCACAATCCTAGCACTGATAACAAAAAAAGACATGTGATAAGAGTGTAAAGTGTATCTACACATGTGTAAAGAAAGATCTGAAGTTATGACTACTAATCACCAAGAGATAGTTTCTCAGGCTAAGAACCAAGGTCGAAATCTAGCTAGCTGTCCGGACTTTACGAGAATTGTGAATGAGTTGGAGGAATTTCACAATTACTCGCGTTGTACATCAATGGCATACACCCTTCCTTGCTTATTACAATGAAACAACAAAATGACTCTTTACATGACTCTTATTTACATTGACTACTCTCTTTTATTTTTGGAACAAGAGAGAATGGAATTGATAAATACTTGATTTTTTTATTTATTTATTTATTTATTTTTTTGAATAAAGAAACACTTTTGATACATATACAAAAGGAAACAAAAGATTACATGACACTTTGCAAGAGGTAGCCCTTTTTGATGCACCCAGTTAAATTCGATGGTTGTCTTTCTTAATGTAACCTCCACCTTCTATCCCAACCAACCAAAGAACAAGCTAGTCAAGTTTCGTTCAGTATTCTAAAGTGATTGGCAATCGTAACTTCCTATCAAACACCTTGAAGATCGAGGCCATACATGTATTGGTAGATCGTGCGCGTGCAAATTTCTTATCACTATGTGAATTGTGCTAGAATCAGGGTGCCTAAATATCTAGACTAAGACTCCTAATAATTATACATATTTGCACAAGAATCAACATTTCAAGGTAAATGAGCTCCATTTTTATGATTTTTCATTTTTTTAATTTTTTTTTTGAATTTTTCAATTTTTTTTCAAAAAGATGGAGTTTTGTTTTCAATTATGGCAAATTATCATGGTATCTACTCTATACCCCCAAACCTAAACTAAACATTGTCCTCAATGTTTCAAAATATGGAAAGGATTAAAATGCAACATATGGAAAGGGACATGCTGAGTAGAGTAAAAGGAGAGAGAATACCCGATTTCGGCGAAAGCAGAATTAAAACTCCGTTATTCAAGGCAGAAATCCAACATATTTCAGCCGAGATCATATTGGATTAGCAAAATATATACAAAAGGAAATTTTACTAACACATTATCTACAAGAAAATTTGGTTTTTTTTTTTTTTTTTTTTTTTTTTTTTTTTTTTTTAAGAAAGAAAATAAAATGAAGAAAATAAAATTTGGTTTTTGAATGGGAGCAAGCCCACTGTGCAAGCCTTTTGTGTTTGCTTTGGCTCCGCTTGGTTGAAAACTTTTGGTGGAACTGAGTCCAAAATCTCGGCCTAGAATTTGGGTACTCGGCCCACTAACGAGTTCAACTAGCGTGGTCGGTTACAAGCTCAGCTGGGTTTAAAAACCCAGAATACAAAATACAAGTCCAAATTAAACAAGCTCACAAAAATTAAATACACAAGCCCACAAATTAAACAAACAAGCCCACAAATAAATTATTACAAACCCAACAGAAAATAAGAGAAGCCCAAAAATTGGCTTTAATATTACATGCCCACAATTAAAAATTGGAAGCCCACAATTCGGGTTCTCTTAAATGGGTTACCTTTTAAGCACAGCCCAGCTGCTCTGATATTGTTGCAAAAACCCAGTTGGGTTTTGGTTCTTTTCCTTGGTGGCGTCCCAGCAGAGGAAAAACAGGTTCAGAATCAGCAGGTCCAACAACAAATGAAATGAAGCAGATGCAGATGCAAATGCTATGCAGTGAAATGCAAAATAGCTAAGAAAAACACAGATAAAACACAGCACCAATCCCCGGCAGCGGCGCCAAAAACTTGGCAGGACTCGAAAGGGTGTATAAATTAAGCGCAATGAAAACGGGGGCCTACAGTAATACCGCAAGTGCACGGTCGTCAGTTGTAGCTCGTGCAAGTACGGGTCGATCCACAGAGATCGGGTGTGTTTTGGAAGTGATTTAGCTAATTGGGTTCCTAGATTTGCTTTGGGCTTAGAAGCCTTTTGGCTTAAATTGGGCTTGAGTACTAATGGGTTTGTTCACAATAAAATGAACTGAGCTTGAGCTCAGTTAGTCTTTGAAATGCAAATGGGCTTAGGCCTTAAACTTAGGCTTTTGATTAAGCCTGAATTGGATTGGGCCTTAATAATGAACTTGGGCTTTGGTTTTGGTCTTCTGATGAGCCCAAGTTGTGCTCTGGGCTTTTGGTTTTAGAAACTGGGCTTGGTTACTGAGGACTGGGCCTTAGGCTTCACTGAAGTGAATTGGGCTCAGTTGGATTGGCCTTTGCTTGGCTGCAGGAGCAGCAAGTCTGCACAGCAGCTGCAGGAGAACAAGTGGCAGCAGCTTGGCAGCAGGCTTGGCAGAGGCAAAGAAGCAGCAGGCACCAGTAGCAGCAGTAGGGCAGCTGCACAGCAGGTAGTAGCAGCAGCAGGAGCAAGAGCTGCACAGCAAGGCCAACAGCAACAGCAAAAGGAGAAGTGCTGCAGGGCAAGTGCAACAGCAACAGCAGCACAAGGAGTGGTAAACAGTGGCTCTAGGCCAAATTGGAAGCAAACCAGAGAAGCAACAGAGTTGCAGGGCAGGGAAGAAACAACAAGGCAAAAGCAATGGAAGAACTAAACAGCAAAAACAAAACAAAAGCAAAACAAAACAAGAATGAACCAAGGCCTAAGGCCAAGGGCAGGGTTGTGGTGAAGCTAACAGAACAAACATAGAAAAGAAATTGTGGATGGGAAGTGCAGGGAGATGGATGAGAGTTTCCTTTACCTAGCCAGTTCACCTAGGTTAAGTTCTTGTCAAATATCTAGTTAACCAACCTTACATCCTTAGCTAACCCCTAGTATTGGCTGTCTGTTTAAGGCACAACCAATCACAGACTAACTAGGCAGTGGTTTACTAACTAATGTAGCTAATTAATTCCTTAGAGCCACCACTGACCCCTAGCATTAGTGGTCTTCTTACAGCACCACTAATCACAAATCAGTTGGGCACTTAGGAGTCTAACTAGCCTAAGCTATTTTAAGCTCAGCAAAAACCATCCTAATAGCTAACCATCATGGTTCAGTTGTTCTCTCACCCTAGTGGGGAATTAGAACATGTTGCAGTTAAGAGTCCTCATGGTTGTCAAGCATCAAAACTCAGAATAAGAACATGTGAGTTAAACAGGGGACTTACAAGCTCATGTGTAGAAACAAACACACAAACTAATTAAGACAAACATAACATGGATAATACAATCACACACAGAACACAACAGGATATAGCATAACATAACAAACATAACAGGAGCATAACAATTAACAGGAAACAATATTAAGCAGAACACATTATCATTTAACAGGACATGAAAGTCCTGGATGTTGGCTACTCCAAGCATGTCTTACAAAAACACCCACAATTCCCTTTTATACCCAATACATCAAATTAGGGTTATCACCCATTTTCCCAAAATGCCACAATATAACAGTACAATTAGGTTTACCGCTTATCTAATGTCATGGGTCTAATTTGAGCCCATTCCCCTACTCTAATTCTCTCCTGGTACGGTTCCAACATGAATTAGGGTTTCTAGAAAAAACCCCCAAATTACAGAGAAATTAGGAATTGAAATTGAACTCACCTAACATGTGATTTGACGAGTCTTCTTTCGACCCATTCTTCTCCTCAGTCTCCTGCTCCATTCCCATGCTTCAATTACGTCTTTCCAACTCGTCCTATTTTATTGATTTCTTCCCTAGGTTTTTAGAGAGAAATTAGGGGAGAAAACTATATAATAGGAGGCTAGAACAAAGGGGGTAATGATGGTGGAGGATAGGGGTGATGATGGTGGAAGTGTGGTGGTGAAGCGGCAGTGGCAGAGGTGGTGTTCTGGTGGTGGCAGGACATGGTGTCTCTGCAGAGGGGGTGAGGTCGATGGAGAGGAAGGAGGAGATGTTTGGTTGAGGTTAAATGATTCGGTTGCTAGGGTGTTAGGCGGGCGTATCGAGTCTTGATGTTCTGTGACTCTGAGCTGCGAGATGCGAAGATGGTAGGTAGATCGGACGGTGATGCGGAGGCAAGCGAGGAGCGACCGTCGGATGAATGGATACAACGAAACGAACGGTACTTGATGGAGTTAGGTACTGTAGTATAAGGCGGAGATATCAATCTTCGATGCACAGCAAGGAAGCGACCGTTGGATTCAACTACCATCTAATCTGAAGGCTTGGAATTTCAGCGCTGTGGTGCTTGGCAGAGACTTCAGATTTTGATGCTCTATGAAGGAGCGACCGTCGGATGCTCCTGAGAACCGATCTGATGGCTGAGAACGGAGGCGCTTTTGTGTGTAGAAAATGAGGTTGTGCGCACCATTCTTCGCGGCTTCCTTGCGTAATTTCTCCCGGCTTTTCACTACTTTTCTGCTCTTTTCGCTTCGCGACTCATCCGAACTTTATTTATTACCTAAAAATGAAAAATTAATTAATAAAAATATTTATTCTTGAAAACAATGAAAATACAGAATATGGGATAAAATGTAGAATTAATGCCCAAAAGATGAGTTAAAATGCCAACAAAAAGGGATAAATATATACAATATTTGGCACTCATCACTAAGGTCGATCGATTGAGATGCACTTGTATAAACCAAACAGTAGGTTTCACATAACAAGGTCGGTCTAATTTATAATCAGGAATCTATTTTTAAATCGAGACCGAAGAAATAGAAGTAAAGACAGACTGCATATCTAATAGTCCACTCACGACCAGTTTTCGATCTCGAAGTCATGATATGCGTACAATATGCCAAAACATAGATTTTTTAAGGTTTTAGGGTATATTCCAAAGGAATCTTACATGTAAATGGATGGATCCATCGTTCTTACGAAGTTTTCGACTTATAGTAGTTCACTCATGGCTAAACTTCGATCTCAGAGCCAGGGTTTGCATATAATATGCCAGAATAACTAGGGTTTGATCCCTCCCGGGGCGATAAATTGTAAAATGTATGTCGTTACACCATATTTGAAGTTCGAATCAACACGAGCTTCTAATTTATCGATTTTGATGATGTATCCAGCTAAGTTTGAAGTCATACCCCTCCCGAAGCTTCTAAGTTCATAATTTTTATATCGTTATACCACATTTGAAGTTCGAATCAACACCGAGCTTCATATTTATCGATTTTGATGATGTATCCAGCTAAGTTTGAAGTCATAACCCTCCCGAAGCATCTAAGTTCATAATTTTTATGTCGTTATACCACATTTGAAGTTAGAATCAACATCGAGCTTCATATTTATCGATTTCGATGATGTATCATGCTAAGTTTGAAGTTAGAACCCTCCTGGAGCTTCTTGGATCATAGTTTGTATGTTGTCATAGCACATTTGAAGTTCGAATCAACATCGAGCCTCATATTTATCGATTTTGATGATGTATCTAGCTAATTTTGAAGTCATAACCCTCCCGAAGCTTCTAAGTTCGTAACTTTTATGTCGTTATACCACATTTGAAGTTCGAATCAACACCGAGCTTCATATTTATCGATTTCGATGATGTATCATGCTAAGTTTGAAGTTATAACCCTCCCAGAGCTTCTTGGATCATAGTTTGTATGTTGTCATAGCACATTTGAAGTTCGAATCAACACCGAGCCTCATATTTATCGATTTTGATGATGTATCCAGCTAATTTTGAAGTCATAACCCTCCCGGAGCTTCTTGGATCATAGTTTGTATCTTGTCATGAGCTTCTAAGTTCATAACTTTTATGTCGTTATAGCACATTTGAAGTTCGAATCAACACCGAGCCTCATATTTATCGATTTTGATGATGTATCCCGCTAAGTTTAAAGTCATAACCCTCTCGAAGCTTCTAAGTTCCATAATTTGTATGTCGTTATACCATATTTGAAGTTCGAATCAACACCGAGCTTCATATTTATCGATTTTGATGATGTATCCAGCTAAGTTTGAAGTCATAACCCTCCCGAAGCTTCTAAGTTCATAATTTTTATGTCGTTATACCACATTTGAAGTTAGAATCAACACCAAGCTTCATATTTATCGATTTCGATGATGTATCATGCTAAGTTTGAAGTTAGAACCCTCCTGGAGCTTCTTGGATAATAGTTTGTATGTTGTCATAGCACATTTGAAGTTCGAATCAACATCGAGCCTCATATTTATCGATTTTGATGATGTATCTAGCTAATTTTGAAGTCATAACCCTCCCGAAGCTTCTAAGTTCATAACTTTTATGTCGTTATACCACATTTGAAGTTCGAATCAACACCGAGCTTCATATTTATCGATTTCGATGATGTATCATGCTAAGTTTGAAGTTAGAACCCTCCCGGAGCTTCTTGGATCATAGTTTGTATGTTGTCATAGAACATTTGAAGTTCGAATCAACATCGAGCCTCATATTTATCGATTTTGATGATGTATCCAGCTAATTTTGAATTCAGAACCCTCCCAAAGCTTCTAAGTTCATAACTTATATGTCGTTATACCACATTTGAAGTTTGAATCAACACCGAGCTTCATACTTCATGACCTGTATGACTTGTCAAAATTTCTCCATCACTTATGCGGATAGTCGAAACTCAAAACGGAAGCACAAAGAGAAAGCACAAAAACATAAAGAGAAAGCACAACGAAACACACCAATTATCGAATTCATTTTTCATTTCCCCATTCATTCTTATATATTTTTTGGATCTTTTTATATCAGAATGTCAATAACAATGTCCTAAATTTTTTAATATTTTTTTTAAATTTTTTTTCATGTCGAAGGTTGATAATTGAACCGATAACATGAGTTCGTATTAACACAAAAACAATGCACAATAAAACACACTTTCCTTGATCCGTATGACACTCTTAACTTAAATCTACACCGTCCAAAAAATTTCATAATCCGTATGACCCCATCCTACCTCATCTTGTCCGTTAAAATTCTTTTGATTTTTTTTTCTTTCACCCACTTTTCTCGTCTCTCATCTTCCCCTCCCTCAGAAAAAAAAAACCCTTCAAGTTGCGCCTCCCTCAGAAAAAAATAACCCTGACTCAAGATTTGTTTCACCAGTGATTTGTTTCAGTATGAAGCAAATCAGAAACCCTACATCCTCATTGTTGAAGAAACGAAACCAAATCTCAAGATCTCCTTAAAATCAAAATCCTAATTCTTCAACCAAATTTCAGTAAAACCATATTATTTCTTCAACGAAATCGAAACAATTTTTTCAACCCTATTATCTCAGTAGATGATTTAGTGGTTGTGGAAATGAATTCTGGTGGTGATAGGAAAATGGTTCTGGAGCTGTTGGTGACGAATTCGACGATGGGTGTTGTTGATCTGATATGTTGAGTTAATGGGTTTGACGGATTTGAGCAAAGAAAAGACTCGAAGAGATTTGATTGATTCTGATGTTCTCGGGTTTATTGGTGGTACTGATATGGATTGATGAAGCTAAGAAGATGTGGAAGTAGTTACCAACGAGATGGAGACCTCAAGGACTGAAATTGGGGTTCGATTTGACGAAGGACTGTATTCAAGCCAATTATTTCAATTTCTCGCAACAACAACTTTTGGATTTGGGTACAAATTAAGATGGGAATGAAAATGGTTCAACGATAACAAATCTGTGGGTTCATTCCATAAGCTCGATTGATGGAGATTTGGGGGTTTTCTGTGGTGTCTAAGGGTGGTGTTTTGGGTAATTGCTGGAGTCGCAGAACAGCTGAAGTAAGTAATGAGAGCATTACCTTCATCATCCGAGCAACTGCCATCACTTCCAGTTTCCAGGTACTATATCTCTCCCTTTGTTGAAAATCCATTTTCTAACCCCAAAGATAACTGCTTATTTGATTAATTTTTGATTAATTTCTGCAATTGTTACATGAAATATGCTTTCATTTAAGATTTTATGTTATATGTTGAGTCAAAAGATAGCATTATAGGGCAATACATGGAAATCTCAGAACCTTTTCTACAATAAAAGCTGCTATTAAGAAATATGTGCTTCTTCTGTGTAGACATATTTCTAAAATTCATGAATCCAGGAGGACTTACAAATTGATTTAGGCATACTTAGGGTATATCTCTTGCTTCCTTTAAATTTTGGTACTACTTTGATATTTACCAGCACATTACTGTGAAAGAGAACTGCTTATTTGAATTCAAACAAATAGTGTGTGTCCTCAATTATGCAATACTAATCCTCACTGTTTTTTTAATGCTTTTGCAGTTACAAGTCTACTTGATATCTGATCTTGTACCCTATGTTACTACGTAGACTAGGTCAAGCCATGTTCTTTGTACTGCAATATATGTTGTTTGTTGATGTTATTAGGTGTTGAGTGAGGGTAAAATGCATATTTTTAGTTTAAGAGTAAATCATTGGTACGGAGGGGCTGTGAGTGAAAGATTGCAAATATGCTTTGTTAGAGCCAGGAAATGTGAATGGTCTTTATTGTTTTTAAGCTTATACTGAAACTTTATAGGATAATATGTTTCTTCATTAGTTTAAGTCTATCTTGCTTATGATGTCTGGTTGGATTGCAGGCCGTTTGGACGCCTTTGGTGGGACGAGATTGTATCTACTGTTGTGGGAAGGGCTGAGCTGCATAACCAGGTGAACCAACTTTTCTGTTTCTACAAATCTTCTTCTGGTGCAGTGTTTTAAGCTTATATAATAAGTACTATAACTTGATATTACTTCTGCAATGGCTTTGACAGTGATCAGATGAGGTGAAATGGAGTGGTTTACAAGATGGTTGAATGATTATATTGAGTAGTTGGTGTGCTATTGCCATGAGCTGACGAGTCTGATGATGCTATGATGTTTGTGGTGGTGTCAGTGTATAGATAGAGAAGTATTGCAGCTAAGTAAGAAGAAAGAAGATATGAGCAGGCAGAGCAGTCAATATGCAATTGGAGTGGCGCCCAAAGATAAGGTACTCTATGTCGATCCTTAAACTATGCTTAACTTTGAAATTTTTGTATCTTAAATTTCTCACACTAACATTATCTGTATCAATAACAGATTTTTAAGAAATATATTGAGATTGAGCTGCAACTTGGCGACATGGATCGTTGTCGAACCCTTTATGCGAGGTACTTGGTTTTCCCGTCAGGCGCTCGTTTTTTCGGCTGTAAAGAAAAATGCAAGAGCTCTCGGCGAAGCACTATTCAATGCAGAACTTGGTAAACCAATTGGACAGATCACCATGGAAAGTTCAGTAAAGGTAATAGGTAATTCACTTGTTCTGTATATCTATTGTGTATGTGCAAAGAGATTTTTTTAGTATTAATAGATCTGGTTTAGTATTAATTCCTTTCTTGGTTTGCAATGTTGGATTTATTTATGTTATCTGGATTTGTTCTAATGAACAAATCTGGTTTGAAGAATGTGTTTGAAAATTGTCAAATATCAGGTATTCTTGTTTTGTTTCTTGATTCTTTTGTTAATATTACTTGAGTATCCGTTTCTAGGTTTAATGCTATTTTTGTTTTAATTTGATTTTCTTATTATTCATAGCAATAATCTTCTGTGTTTATTTGGGTGTTTTTGTAAATGCAGGACCCGGTTTTTATCATTTTAGGGAGGGAGGAACGAGATCCCAATGATGAGAAAAGAAATTTAAACGCATTGATGGGTGATTCAAAGTAGAAAGCGTTCTTTATCTTTTGTTTTAAAATTGTGGAGATTGTAAACTTTTTTCTTAAGGAATTGATTAGATTTGTATTTGTATTTTTGTTTTTTTTTTCTTTTCTGTAAAGACTATAATTTACTTAAGAAATGATGTAAAATGAATTCTCTCATATAATAAAATTTAATTATTTTCTTAATTTGGTTCATCATTTGTTGTACTTATTAATTTTAAATAAATAATTACAATTTTGGATTGTAAAATCATCATCGGCGTTTAGGGAGGTAAAAATTTGCTAGCTTAGATACTTAAGCAACCAACTTCAAGCCAGTTGTTCCATGTATCTATGGACTCGGTATTCTAATTGCTCGTTGGGTGGTTGGTTTAGCTTTTAAGCGATGGGTAGTCTACTTGCTCTAGGATGGTTGGTCTAACTATGGAGGCATTGGTGTTCAACTTGCTCTAGAACGGTCGGTCTAGCTTGAAAATGATGGTTATTTTGCTTGCTCTAAGTAGGTCGGTCTAGCTATGAAGCGATGAGCAAAGAAGACGCTACATGATAGTTGGTTGATTATTAAAGCAATTGCCTAGCTGCTCTAGACCTATAGAGATCCCACCTTTTGCAACTCAAGAGCGAGAGCCAAATTGAGTCGCTCTAAGGGTTAGAGCGACTCAATATGGGCTTTTGCAACCAAAACTGCCTGGTTGCTTAATCCAGTTTTTCTTGTAGTGCAACCTACAAAAAAAGAAAATCATATATATAAAATAAACCTATCCGTAAGAATATTATTGAGCAGCATACTACAGACCAAACGAAGAAAACCAAAGCAGATAAATTTAAAATCCTAAAGATATAAAAATAAAAATATGATCCTGTAGAGTTTTTGGCTATACGTTTCTTCTTATGCTGAAAATTTGATGCATCACAAACAACCCCTAAAATCTCGAAGGAAGGTCACGAAGATTACTTTGAAAATCAAACAAAACAAACAAAAATAATTCAAAAGAATAAGTTAGGAAAACTGGAACCTGTATGATGCACCTGTGATTCTCCATCCTGATTATTACCTGCGGCATAAAAGAAGAGGATATAGAGGGTGTGGTGGAAGAGAAACTAAGAAGTTAAGGTTTGAAGTCCGTGAATACTATTGTATGTAAGTTTTCTTTTTGGATTAGACACAAATCCTGGTTGCAACTAAATGTTAGTATTGGTATTGACGAAGGGTTTCCTGATCGAAGGTTTAACACTATGAGGATGAATGGATGTGAAGATGATGAAACAATTCAGCATTGTGCTAAGACAGAAGGAACCCGATAATGTCTCTAGGGCCTGCAAGCGGTACTCAACTGATAAGACTCGGGATTGATCAAGGATAAAAAAATCTAGATTGGACATAAATCCTGGTTGCAACTAAATGTTAGTATTGGTAGTGACGAAGGATTTCCTTATCGAAGGTTTAAGACCTAAAAGAGAGTCTCAACATAGAGAGACGGAGAGAAGAGAGAAAACGATTCCGAATAAAAAGCAAACTCTTCCACTCAAATTATATATACAATATTCCAAGGAAAAAAAATATCTTACTTTGTACACTATGATGCAGGTAGGTCATGGCGGGTGTACCTTAGGTTTTGTGGGGCCAATTTTCAGAAGCCGTGAACTTGAGACATTAGGTCTTGCTTCGTTATATATTATTTTTTGAGGTTAGTTAATATTTGATCTGGAACTTTCTTAGGCTTTAGCACTCTCTTTAAATGTACAATTTAGAGTGCATATGTTCTTCTCTTAGATATCTCTCTCTTTCGAAATTTTTAATGTTACGAACCATCCATTTGTAGAGAGCTTCGTCTTAGATGTTCCACACATTTTAAGTTCTTAATTCCTACATTTTTTGCCAAATTGGCTATTAGTAGAAAGTTGTATTTGTACTGGATTTTGAAAAGAAATATATTAGTATTGTACTCGTTAACATCATGACCAATATAATGAACTTGGTGTGTGAGAAACTCCTCTGGTTTTGATATCCTATATATATAACCTCTTGACAGTAAGGAGCTAAACTTCTTGCAGGTTTTGGATGAGAAGGCAAGCTTGACAGTTCCAAGTCTGTTACTATTTCGTGAAATTCTAAACGTGACAATGAAAATGAAGAAAACTACGTAGTTGTTGCAAATGAAGAAAATTACATAGCACACAAATAATATCGTTACAGATCCGATGGAAGACAGTTACATAGTCAAAATGGTGGCTAGTGATTTAGGGTTGCCTCCGTAATTAGTCATTATCCTGTGTTTGGTAGTTGCTATTTTTCGTTTTTAGAGGTTAGGGACTTTGACGATTGCCGAGTCTTTGTCTGGTGTCTGTACAACGTCAGAACGACATAACGGGATGGCGAGCTATATTTTTGAAGACATAAAAACCCAAACCGACACACATACTTCTGGTGTAAAAAATACTTCTGCTGTAAAAACTTGGACTCCCTGAAAGGGGTCTCTTTGATGATTAGTTCCGAGGAAAAATAGGGACCATTAGGTTTACAAATATTCACAACAAAAGGTGATAGAGATTCTTGTGTAATAAAAACCTCAACTACAAAGGTCCATCAATCATAGAAAACATTCAATATAGCACCCTAAAGTTTAAAACTAAATGAGTGAAAACGTCTAGTCTAGTTTTGGACTCGCAATACTTTCAGGTTATGCCTATTATTTGCATTTAAGAGCGTAATAGATATGAAGGTGATAAAAAAATGGAAAATCAATAGATAAAATCCCGAGTTTCATCCACTAAAACAAATGTAATAACTATGATGCAGGAGCATCAAACTACCTTAAGACGGATCGGCTACAGAACTTTGAACTGCCTAATCTACTTGAAAAAGGATCCGTGCAACCGTTGTATTCCTAAAAGAAAAAGGCTTTTAACTACCTCGCAAATGGCTTTTTCTTCTTCTTCTAACAGAAACTTCAAACGCTGCCTACCTCCACAAGTTAATCCAGATATTTGTCCGTGTATTCCTCAAATCACGAATATATACATACCCCTCTATTTAAACTCAACCAATCCCAGTCCAACTCTGTCATAAATCGAAAAAAAAAATAGATAATACAGAACTTAGTAATTCCATGCATGACAAAGCCACTAAATAAACATATACCATATAAAGAAATTAAAAAACAATGTCAGAGTAATAACTTTAGGCGTTGTTCTAGATTAACCTGTTGCTATCAGTAGGACACAAAAACCTTTCAGCAGACGGACTCTACTGGTTGATTCTGGAGTGAATAAAATACAATACAATGATCTTCGTCGTAATCGGAGGTTTCAACAGGTACAAAACAAAAAACGAAAAACAGTACCACATAACGTTACAAAATAATTAATCAAGAACTAATGAGTTTATACCTTGATCTTGCCTGATATTGATGTATGCTCGGTAAAAGCTGCATGATCGAACAAAAACAGTTTTACAATAGGTGAATGATCGAGGGTACCTGAAAAACCAAAACAAAAAGCCAAAAGATTAGACAAAAAAAAATCATAAACGTGAACAAAAAAATTCAGCAAAAGAAACATTGTGGACAATACGGTTTGGCTTTTGCATCAAATGCTTTATATTGAAAAACACCGGACCCCACAAATTCCGTAAAGTAAAGTTTTTGTTTGGAAATAATATTATTTCAGTATATTTTTTATTTGGACAAACATTTTATTTGCTGCAATTTTTCCAGAAAATAAATAAAAAATATCTTGAGTATATCTTTTACACGTCTAATTTTTTTTTATCTCTTTTTTTTTATGGAATGGAAATCCATAATTTTACGTTTTTGGTTAGCCCCATTCAATTTTTGGTATATTTTTGTCAATAAAAAAATGCTAAGCATATCATAAAATTTTAGGAATGGTTATTATTTTATTTGTCTTTGGAATGAAAAATATTAAGCAAAATAAAATGGGAAACTCGTTCAAAGTTTTCTCCACAATTTTTGGTTTTTGTTGTTGTTGAGATTATTAGTCCCACATGGTTGGATTATTTAAGATCCTGCAGTTTATAATCTATTAGGGCCTCTCCACTCATTGCCAATTGGATTTGAGTTGGATGCCCGTATTCTAACATGGTATCAGAGCAGGCTATATGCGACGAGTCTTTGACCGTGCCTTTACTCCGCGTCACCCGATTTGATTGTCCACGTGTTAGACCCAACGAGGTTACACGTGAGGGGGCGTGTTGAGATTATTAGTCCCACATGGTTGGATTATTTAAGATCCTGCAGTTTATAATCTATTAGGGCCTCTCCACTCATTGCCAATTGGATTTGAGTTGGATGCCCGTATTCTAACAGTTGTGTTGTTGTTACGGCTTAAAATTGATTTTTAAATTTTGTTTAGTATTTTAATTTTTATCTAGGGAAAAAATAGTAAAAACAAATAGTAAAAATAATACATAACTTAGTAATTACGGCTTAAAAATCATCTAAGGAAAGTTAGATACCCTCACAGTGAAAAAAATAGTAAATTCTTTTTTTATTAGTGCTTATAGATATATTTATTTTTAGTTAAGAAATAAAACAAAGTTAATGAGCATTCAAGGAAAAATTTCCCAATTAGACGGAATTTGGGAATATTTGAAAAAGAAAATCATCAGAAAGTTAGATATCCTCACATTGAAAACAAATAGTAAAAAATATCTCCAAATAGTGTTCGTAGATATTTATCTCTAATTAAGAAAAAAAACTAAGTTAATGAGCATTTAAGGAAAAATTTCCCAATTAGACAGTATATGGGAATAGTAAAAAAAAAATCATCTAAGGAAAGTTAGATATCCTCATTGTAAAAACAAATAGTAGAGAAAATCTTCAATTAGTGTTTGTAGATATTTATTTTTAATTAAGGAAAAAAAAAGCGAAATTAGGAGGATAATTGATTTTTTTTTTTCATGCTCGTTTGTTTTGTATATATTTTGCTTCTTTTTGATTATAATTTTTGCTATCAATTTAACCAAAAATCCAACTAATGTGCAGGATCACTGACAAAGAAAATCCAACTAATGTGCAGGATCACTGACAAAGATCAAATGAGATTCATCGTCAGACCAAAAGGTTAGCACCCATGACCTAGTTAATCTTTTTTTTTATTATTTTTTTCTTTTTCGATTTATCTATTTTGGAGTTTAATTGATAGTTTGGGGTTGTAATTAGGTTAATTATTTTTATTAAGATTGTAAACGGACATTGGACATTCGATGTTATTTATTTATCATGTGATAACCATTTGATTTATTGTGGGATTGATGCATAATTCGTTGATTATCGTGATGCAATAGTGATTATATTTTGTGATTATCATAATTGAAAAATATATTTAAGATATTTTTATTTTTCAATTACATATATTTGGCATGTTTGTGATTATCATGATCGAAAAACATATTTAAGATATTTTTATTTTTCAATTAATATATATTTGGATGTTATAAGATTTTTTAAATCTAGCTATTTTAGGTTAGAAGAATATTTTAGATTTAGATATTCTATTATTGGAATAAAAAAATATTATTTTTGACTTTTATTGGCTTAAATTCAATAACTTTAAAAAAAAAAATATTGGTGGGGCAGAATCAATCAGAAGCAAGAATCAACCAGGAGCTAAAATCAACGTGGAGCTTCGGTGAATGAGAACGCGTTAAAAAACTCTGTTATTATATAGAGAATATGTCACAAAAATCGGTTTCTAGCTTTGTGGAGGTGATTTGGATTTTATTTTTTTTCTAATTTATTTTTTATTATTGGATAAAGAGTATATTACATAAACTAGTTGGAAGCTTAACAAGCTAAGCTCCAACAACATACTACTATATTAATTGAACAGGTTGCTGTGCTAGCCTACCAGCGAGCCTCATAAGTAACCTAGCCAAGGGAGCCGAAGCGGATGAAGGGCTGAGATTGTGTCATAAAAAAAGGCAAACTAGCTCTACCTTCCATGTTAATTTCTACAATATCGTTGGGGGCTCAAACTTGGGACCTCATAAAATGCATAAAACTTTGGTGAATGGGGAAGACCAGCTATCCTTTTTTTTTATTGATTAATTTTTTGATCGATAAGGACAACCTATGGATTGGGAGCCCAATTCCTGGCTAACTATATGCTGATGCCGGTTGGTTTTTTTGATTTATAATAGGTTTGCTTACTGAGAAACAAATGAATTTTTTTTAAGGTTCAAGCTTCAAGCGTTCAATCATACATGGATGTGTTATAAAGTTTTTCTAGCAACATGCATGCACACAAGAGTGGGCTCATAACATCTGACCAGTAATAGAATTTTACCTCAAACACGTATTCTAGTGATGATTATGTTGGATTGAATTACAACCTTTGTCTCCACATGAACAAAGTTGGGAGTACCAGCAAAAAAACACTTTGACCCTTCGACTGGCTAGCTTTAGGTTTTTCGCGTGAGATTTTTGTAGAGAAGATTACGTACTCGTTAGGGTTTTGAACTTTATATTTATATGTCTCACTTTAAGATTAACCCTAATTTCGAGTTAAGCACGGATTGTGTTTACTTGTCCTGCAAGTCACCGGAAAAGTTACAGAACATAGGGGTGAGCATAGGCCGGTACGCAGCGGATTTTACCTTGACTACAACCAATCCAGTTCAATACGGATTCAAAATTTGACACCTATAACTAATTCAACATCTAATGAATGCACTGATGGATGGATTAGATACATATAATCCAATGGATTTATTTTAAAGAAAATTAGGAAAATGAATTCGTATAAAACCAATAACATAAAAAAATGACTATTATGGTTGGTCCTGGTAACAACAAATGCTTGAAGAGCATGACTATTACGTACTCGAAATATATGTCTACTTTCTATACTTTTGTTAGGCTGGTTTCTTAGCGATTTCTGGACAAGAATGTATAGAGCACTCAGACCAGAGCTTGGAGATGTGAATACTCAATCTCTTTTCTTTGAGATGAAATAACCTATTACTGAAACCGGCTCTTACGTTTGTTTTGAGATTTTTTCTCTTGTTGTTATGAGTGTCGTCTAGTTGTTCTCAATCCGTTAATATTGTTGTTGTTTATGTTCTTCATTTTATCTCATGGTTGATTATTGAAAACTCGGATATTTGTCTAATGCTATACAAGTTTCTTTGTTTATTATCTTTTGGGTTTCTTCAATTGGATGATATATATCAACTATGCATTTGATGGCCGAAGCTTGAGATGGAGTCAGAAGCCATTTAGTCGTCATTTGGAAATAGTGTCAAATCATTTGGAAATAGTGTCAAGATTTTGGCTAACTAAGTTGTTTTCTTTTGGTTAGATCGTGAACCCGAATCCAAAGGCTATATCAAAATTGGTTACTGAAAATGCAAGTGAAGAGTTCTTGTGTACTTTGAGCAATTATTTGTGTCAAGAATGTAATCATGTGTAAAGTACTCAGACTAGAGATTACATAAGGATTTCACAGTTTGAGTATAGCTAGTTAAGATCTTACTCAAAACTTTTTGACTTTGTAATATGGCTACTTATCCTGGAGTAAGGTGGAAATTCCAAAGTAATATTTGAGTCTATCTACTTAATATGTGCGGTTGAGTTCAGCTATCCTGCTAACATCTGTATCATGAGATTATCCTGCTAGAGTTAGGATTTAGGGATCCTTTTCTGGTTGGATGAGTTCACTCACATTATGTAACATGATATTGGTAAGTAAAGTTCCCTTCTCTTGTCCAAATGATTTACTCATTTACAGTTTTGAGGTTTGATGTGATTTCCTATGACAAACTATTCAATTGAACTTTCCTCACCCGGGTATTATATGAACTATGAAGAAGATAAAATAGAAATGCACAGATTTTGGGGGTTATCCGTTGTGTTCCACTCTGGAAACAGGTGGGGAAAATGCTGCCATATAGTGAAGTTTACTAGTTTAGGCTTATCGACAGTATTAATCTTACGAGAATGGTGCAATTTTACAGTATTAATCTTGTTTGCAATTTGGTAATAGGGAACATTTCTTGAGCATTATTCACCTGTGAGTCAGTGATTTATTAACAAGGTGCAGTTTCCTATCTCACGTTGTCTGGTTTTATTTTAGAGTTGACCTATCTCGGTTTCTTGTTGTACATTTCACTGGTGTTCAGTAAGAATATTAACAGTTAACTGATTTTGTTTATAAGAGAAAAAAAGTATCCTGCATTCATATCTAGGAAAAGAGGGAGCATAATTTTTGACTGGCAGGGGCAGGAACCTGTTAGGTGTAATTTTTGGCGGCTCAAGACCCATCTTATCTCTGTCGTGATTCTTGAGTTGGAAGTGACAAAAACAGGCGTTAAGTTTACTGCCTAGTTTGTGATTTGCTTTTGTTTGACTTGATGAGAATGTACTGCAAACTTAAGTAAACTTATTTCCTTGTATGAGACATAAGAAACAGACTCTGAGGTGTTATGCTGTTTGTTTCGTAGTTCTCTGCTTATATTTTTATTAACGTTATTAGACTCATACTGGCCATAATATGGCTAGTATGGCATTTCACGTAAAATGCCATACTTAAGTAATATGGCTAGTATGGTTAGTATGGCGTTTCACGTAAACTTAAGTAAACTTATTTCCTTGTATGAGACATAAGAAACAGACTCTGAGGTGTTATGCTATTTGTTTCGTAGTTCTCTGCTTATATTTTTATTAACGTTATTAGACTCATACTAGCCATAATATGGCATTTCACGTAAAATGCCATACTTAAGTAATATGGCTAGTATGGTTAGTATGGCGTTTCAGTAAACTTAAGTAAACTTAAGGCTCATACTAGCCATAATATGGCATTTCACGTAAAATCTTGGAAGATGCATGATGGATGCCTTGTTTGTGTCTTGAAAGCTTTTGCTGTTGTTTTTACCTCATTTGATCTGTATGAGCCTTCAACTTACATGAGGAATTATGAGATGTAGCAAGAAATTACACCCGGACTGTAGATCTCTAATCTTAGAAATCTCTGCTTCTTAATAATATAAACTATTGTTCTAGGTAAACATATTTTTGTCTCGCATTTACCCTTCTTTTATTTTCTTTCCTTTTTATTCTACTTTTATAGCGTCATAGTGGTTTCATGACTCATAAGTTGCTTGATGATGCTGCTGCTTCATTGACAGGTACGATGCAATGATCTTTGAAGCACTTTCTAACATTACAGATCCCAATGGAGCAGATATTGGTTCTATCAATGACTTTATTGAGGTCAGAGAGACATATGTAGTCATAGCTCATCTTACTGTGTTAAGGATCGAGCAAGAGAGGAGAGCATAAACGCGGAAGCTTAAAAGACTACATTGATAATAATCTTGGTGTATTAATTTTCATGGCTTAATAACCTATTTATATTGTTCACAAACTTGACGACCACTCAAGGTACTTTCCTAACTAAGATCAAACTCTAAACATAGACACTTTCCTAATATAACTCTCACAACTTAATGTGCATATCTCCTAAATATAGACTCTCATATATTATTTCCTAATACCCTCCCTCAAGATGGAGCATGTAGATCACGAATGCCCATCTTGGACCAAAGAAATTTAACTTCGGTTTTCTTTCTTTTCTTTTCTTTTTTTTCTTCCAACGCTTTTGCGAAAAAAAAAAAATCTTCAGATCATAGTTTAAGGACGTTTCGGTCCTCTTCGTAGTTTAAGGACAGTTCGGTCCCCTTCGTAGTTTAAGGACATTTCGGTCCTCTTCGTAGTTTAAGGACATTACTGTCCCATCTACGTAGTTTAAGGACGTTTCGGTCCTCTTCGTAGTTTAAGGACATTTCGATCCCATCTTCGTAGTTTAAGGACATTGCGGTCCCAATACAAGTTTAAGGACATTGCGGTCCCATCTTCGTAGTTTTAGAACATTTCGGTTCCATCTTCGTAGTTTAAGGACGTTTCGGTCCTCTTCGGAGTTTAAGGACATTTCAGTCCCATCTTCATAGTTTTAGGACATCTCGGTCCCCTTCGGAAGTTTAAGGACATTACGGTCCCATCTTCGTAGTTTAAGGACATTTCGGTCCTCTTCGTAGTTTAAGGACATTTCGGTCCCAATGCAAGTTTAAGGACATTGCGGTCCCATCTTCGTAGTTTTAGAACATTTCGGTTCCATCTTCGTAGTTTAAGGACGTTTCGGTCCTCTCTTCGTAGTTTAAGGACATTGCGGTCCCTGTTGGTTTCCAAATTTTGTTTCAGGCTTCCGAGAACAACACCTAAACATGTGTGTATTCATCTTACCTTCTCAGCAGCAAACCATCTTTGATTTTCCCAATTGAAATCAACAGTAGTAATCACCTCAAAACTCGTCATCTCAATTTGAAATTCCTCTCCTTGTTGACTGCAACAACGTCAGTAACCTTTCTAGCAACAAAACACTTAACTCAAGCCATTGATTTAACCCAGAGCACTCAGCAGAATCATGGCATCATCTCAGCACTTTCCTCACAAAACAGATGTAAACTCCATTAAAACTTTCGAACAATAACTAGGGCAGTATCAGTTGTTCTTCGTCTTTTCAAAGTTTTTGAGAAACGCCAACCTGCTGCATTCTTCAATCTTCATCTTTCTAACAGAGCAGCAATAACCTCTTTTTCAAACTCTATATTTTCTCTGACTGCCTAACCTCTTCCCTGATATTGATGACAATGTCAACAACAGCTTTCACAAGCTCCATATTCTGTCTCCAAACAATTTCCTAGCAGCAACGAAATAACATCCTTCCGGTATACCCATATCTCCAGCGTCCTCACCTTGTAGCAACAACAGTTCACCTTCATGTCCAAAAACTTGAGATGAAAAAACTCCAACCACAGCAGCGACATAGCTTTCTTCCTCATGCTTGCTCACAACAGCGGACTCGTCTTTTTCTTTTTAAACTCTCGAACCTTGGTGAAGACTCAGCCAACACATCAACACTTGCAACCCTTAAACAATTTTTGCTTCTTCTTTTAACTTTGTCTAACTCGTGTTCACCACAACATATCAAGAAACGCAGCTTCAAGACTAATTCTCCTTTTTTTTTTTTTTTTTTTTTT